>NC_064639.1:112430836-112733867 GCF_023864345.2 Schistocerca serialis cubense | reverse complement strand
GATCTCATCCCCTTCCCCCACCTCCTCCTTTTCCTTGAAAGGATTCGTATCCTGTACACCTCACGTAAACTTGATCCTCCTCACCCGCTCGTTTCCCCACTCCTCTCCCACCCCCGCCCGCTGCCGCGCCTGTATTCGCACGTCCCACCCGGTCTCCATCTCTCCACCCTCCATGCCCTCTCCCAAGGTGGCTTCCGCCGGCTCCCTCTCCCTGATGATGTCCTCGTCCCCTCCATCTACCCCTCCTATCAACTTTGACCCTGCCCCGCCCCCCACTTCCCGTGTCCTTTCCTTTCGGCACCCTCCCTCCCTTCTCTTCTCTTCCCTTCTTTTTCCGTCTCCCTGTCCCCTCCCTTCCCCCTCTTCCCCCGGGCTTCCTCTCCCCCTTCCTCCCTCCCCCTATCTCCCCTGCCCGTGGCATCTCTGCTCTCCCCTCTCGCTCTCCCACTCCCCTCCCTCCTCCTCCGCTCTTGGCAGGTCCCCGGACTCGCACACGTATAGTGAACATTCGCGCGCCGGAGATCGTCGCCTTTTGTGCTTCGTGTGTGTGACGTCATATAGTGTTTTTGGTGTCCGCCGTCCCACTCCTACGTTCACTTGTGCCGTCGGACTCACCAGTGTTTTGTGCGCCGTGCCAAAGTGTTTTCAGTGTTGTTATCGTCACCTGTGAACGACTCCGTGTTTTTTATGTCTCTGTGACCTCTCTCTTTTGCCCGTCACTTTGTTCATTGTCATTCACCATGTTTCATACTCTTGTAAAACGCTATGGCTGAAGAGCGGCGTAGTGTGCCGCTGCCAGCCTACCTGAATTGTCCAGGTTTTAAAATAACAATAAAGTAAAAAAAAAAAAAAAAAAAACACTTTCGTTGACGCATTCGAGGGTTGGATTCCCTCTCTTCTTCATTGAAGAGTTTCACTGCCTGGGCTACTCTCAGGGTGTGCCTTCGACGTGGAAGATCCCTGCCGTGTCGTCTGCTTGCCGTCCGTACTGCCTGCCGGTGCTCGCCGCCGCCGCCGCCGCCGCCGCCTGCCGGGGCTCGCCGCCCCCGCCTGGTCGCCGCCTGCCGGTGCTCGCCGCCGCCGCCGCCGCCGCCGCCGCCGTCGCCACCTGCCGGGGCTCGCCGCCGCCGCCATCCGGTGCCCGCCGCCGCCGCCATCGCCGCCGTCCTGACCCTGGTCTACGGCCGTCTTCGTCTTCCTCCGTCTTCGTCTTCGTCTTTGTCTGTCCCCAGTTTCTGTCCTCTCCTCTTCGTTCTGTTCGTTCTTGTTTCTCTCTCCCGTCATGTCCGCCCCCACCACCACTGTCACTACTACCACCACCGCCATTGTCTATACCTCCCCTTCCGCCGCCTCCACCACTATAACTTGGTGTGCCCAGTCCCACCCCCCTCCTTCCATTCCACCTCTCCTCACTCTCCCTTCACCCTCTATCTTTGTCGCCCCCTCTCCCGCTTCTTCCTCCCGCTCCTCTCGTTCTGATCCCTTCCCCCCCACTCCCCCAGCCTGTCACTGCAGCTCCAGCTCGGGTGATTGCCCGTCGGGCCACTGCCCACGCCCAGCTCTCCCCGTCACCTTCGCCATCACCGCCGCCACTGCCACCGTCATCGTCATCGTCGCCGTCGCCTTCACCGTCACCGTCACCATCTCCGGCGCCGACTCCGGCCCCGGGACCTGCCCCTCCCCGCCACATTCCCGTTGTTCCCATCCCCCACACCTCCTCCACCGCCGTCAAGCGCCCCGGTGGCACCCCTGCTTCCTCTGCTTCCAAAAAGGCTGCGCCTCGTCCTCCTTCCCCCACCCATGATGCCATGGAAGTCTCCCCGCCTGTCCCTGCCCCCTCATCCTCCTCCTCTCCCCCTTCCTCCTACCGCTACCTCCTCTCCCGTCCTGATCCCTCTCTCCTTGAAGCCCGGAACCTCACCCTCTTCCTTCGCCAGCATTGTCCTGGTGCCCCCATCTCCCTCCTCACTCCTCGCCGAGATTCTGTTCTCATCTCCTCCCCCAGCCAAACCCTCCATACTGACATCCTCTCCCGTCTCCCCATCACCCGTTTTGGTCCCAACGCCTCCCTTACCCCTGCTCCTTCTCCATCTCCTACCCGCCAACCCCAACCCCCGCGTCGCCCGCCGACCCTCACCGCCGTGATCACGCGGCTCAGTCCGTCGATCACGGAGGAGGAGGTGTTGGCGGAGCTCCAGGCCCATCCCACGCTGGAGGTGCGGGCGGTCCGCCGCATTTTCAACTCGGCCGGCCCCACCCGCCTTATGCGGGTTTTCTCTGAGGACGCCCCCTCCATTGACCGTTTCCTGAAGGAGGGTGCCCTCCTCTTCCACCAGCGGTACAAGGTCGACCCTTCCCGTTCCCCTCCTCAATCCCTGCGCTGCCAGAGGTGTCTGCGCTATAATGCGCACCCCACAGCTGAGTGCCGCGAGGCCCCCACCTGCCCGCATTGTCGGCAGGCGCACTTCCTCCGGCAGTGCCCTAACCTCCAATCCCCTCCCTCCTGTAATACCTGCAATCTCCCTCATCCCACCTACTCCCAAAAGTGTAAAGCCCGACCCCCTCCAACCACTCCTGAACTCACCGTACCTGTCCGTCCTCTGGACGCCCCCACCCCTCCTGGCAATTCCCTTCGTCCCCCACCCACCGCTGAGGACATCATCAGGTTCCTCACCATCGTCCTCCAGAATGTTCATCCCTTTCAGCGCCCTCACACCCTCCAGCAGATCTCCCTTGCTGCCCGTTCCATCTTCCAACTCAAGATGTACGCCACCTACTCCAACAACCGGGCCCATTTCACCTTCTCCCGTCTTGACACCCTCGTTTAAATCCCAGTCATGGCGCGACAGCAACGTATCCTTTTCAACAACATCCGCTCCCTTCCCGCCAACAAAAACCTGTTCCTGCACACCCTTGCCACCCACCGCGTGGATGCCTTCCTCCTCAATGAAACCTTCCTGCAACCCCACCACACAGTCCACCCTTCGCCCTACCTCCTCCACCGCTCCGATAATCCCCTCCCGATTGCGCGTGGCGGAGTTGCCATTGGTCACCACCGCCAGATCCCCGTTCGGCTCCAACCTCTCCTTCCCGACCCTACCGAACACCTGATCCTTAGTCTCTTCTTCCCCGGCCTTACCGTTACCTGCGCCACCATCTATGTCCGCCCCAACGCTCCTATTCCCTTCGACTTCCTCTCCCACGTCGATCGTACCTTTTCCTCCTACGTGATCGCCGCCGACCTCAACATCCATAGTCGTTCCACTGCCCAGTTACGGCGATGGCATCGGTTCCTCTCCACCCTTCAAGGTGACCTCGTCCCCATCCCCCGGCATACCCGTCCTGAATCCAACTCCACTCCTGATGTTATCCTCTCCTCCCCCAACCTCCTTGGCCGCATAACGGTGGATGTCCTGGAGCCTATTGGTAGCGACCATCTCCCTGTCCTCCTCACCGTTTCAGACGGTCGTCGCCCTCGCCCCGACCCTCGTACTGACCCTCCCCCTAAGTATGTCCACGACTATTCCCGAGTCGACTGGAATGCCTACCGGGATACCCTTTCCACCCAGGTCGATAGCCACCCTCTCACCTACCACCACCCTGACGATGTCACCCATGCCGCCTCCTTTCTCCAGCGGACCTTGTCTGAGGCCGTGGAGGCCCACGTTCCTACTGTCGCCATCCACCCCCACCGTCCTACCTTACCCCCACAGGCCGTTCTCCTCCTCCGTGAATCCCGTCGTCTCTACCGTGCCTTCCTCCGCACGCGTGACCCGGACACACTACGACGCCACCGGCAACTCCAGCGACACGTTCGTAATTTGCTCGCGGCTAAGAAACGCCGGGACTGGCGACAGACATGCACCCGTTTAAATGCAACCCTACCAATCAACTCGTCCAAGTTCTGGTCGGCCTTCCGTCGCCTTACCGGAACTAAACCCTCCCCCTATTATCCTCTTCTCCATGATGATCACCCTTTCCCTGACTCCCTTAGTAAGGCCAATCACTTTGCCTCCTACCTCTCCGATGTATTTTCCGTCCCCGATGATCCCCAGTTCGATTACTCCCTCTTCCCGGATATCCGCGATCAAACTGACACCTCTTCCCCTCCCCTCGCTCCTGGCTTCCAGTACTTGGACAACATTACACACACGGAACTCAATGCCCCTATCACTACACAGGATCTCATTGCTACCCTCCGCACAAAACGCAACACCGCTCCTGGTCACGATCGTGCCACCTACCGTCACCTTCGTGAAGCTCCTGTCTCTTTCCTCTCCACCCTGGCCAGGCTCTACAATGTAGTCCTGTCCACCGGTTACTACCCCGACCTGTGGAAAACCTCCCGTATCCTCCTGTTCCTTAAACCTGGCAAACCGCCGTCCGCCGTCTCCTCCTACCGTCCCATCAGCCTTACCTCGGTCTTCAGCAAGGTCCTAGAATCTATTCTCACCCGCCGCATCCACCAGCATCTCCGCCAGCACCGCCTCCTTCCCGTCACCCAGTGTGGCTTTCGGCCATCCTTCTCTTCCGACGATCTTCTCCTTCACCTCACTCATCTCCTTTCCAAACAGCTTAATTCCCGTCGCTCCGCCATCTTCCTCTCACTTGACCTCGAACGCGCTTATGACCGCGTCTGGCATTCCGGTCTCCTCTTCAAGCTCCAAACCTTTGCCCTTCCCATTAACTACGTCCGTCTGATCGGTTCCTTTCTCTCCCGCCGTCCTTCCTATGTCACCATCCATAACACCGATTCCTACACCTTCTTCCCCTCCGCCGGTGTGCCCCAAGGCTCCGTCCTCTCCCCCCTTCTGTACCTTTTGTACACGGCGGACATGCCGCCGCCGTCGCCCCCCGTCCACCTCCTCCAGTTTGCCGATGACACCGCCTTCCTCGCCCTTGCCCCCACCCTGCAACGCTCCCAACGCCTTCTCCAATCCCATCTTGACCGGTTCACCGCTTGGTGCAACCAGTGGTTGCTCAAGGTCAATCCCTCCAAAACCCAGGCGATCATTGTAGGCAAAACCACCCCTTCCTTCCGCCTCCTTGATTTCTATCTCACCGTCTATGGCCGTCCTATCGCCCTCACTCCCACCCTTAAGTACCTTGGCGTCACCCTCGACTGTCGCCTCTCCTGGACTCCCCATCTCCAGACAATCCAAGCCAAGGCACGTTCCCGACTCCGTCTCCTCAAGCTCCTTTCCGGCCGCACGTGGGGTCTGGACCCCTCCACAATCCTCCACACCTATAAATCCCTCATCCGCCCTATCCTTTGTTACGCCCATCCAGCCTGGCTCTCCGCCCCCCCTACCTTCTATAAATCCCTCCAAATCCTTGAACGCCATGCTCTCCGCCTTGCCTATCGCATCCGTCTCCCCTCCCCCACGCGGATCCTGTATGATCTCATCCCCTTCCCCCACCTCCTCCTTTTCCTTGAAAGGATTCGTATCCTGTACACCTCACGTAAACTTGATCCTCCTCACCCGCTCATTTCCCCGATCCTCTCCCATCCCCGCCCGCTGCCGCGCCTGTATGCTCACGTCCCACCCGGTCTCCATCTCTCCACCCTCCATGCCCTCTCCCAAGGTGGCTTCCGCCAGCTCCCTCTCCCTGATGATGTCCTCGTCCCCTCCATCTACCCCTCCTATCAACTTTGACCCTGCCCCGCCCCCCACTTCCCGTGTCCTTTCCTTTCGGCACCCTCCCTCCCTTCTCTTCTCTTCCCTTCTTTTTCCGTCTCCCTGTCCCCTCCCTTCCCCCTCTACCCCCGGGCTTCCTCTCCCCCTTCCTCCCTCCCCCCTATCTCCCCTGCCCGTGGCATCTCTGCTCTCCCCTCTCGCTCTCCCACTCCCCTTCCTCCTCCTCCTCTCTTGGCAGGTCCCCGGACTCGCACACGTATAGTGAACATTCGCGCGCCGGAGATCGTCGCCTTTTGTGTCTCGTGTGTGTGACGTCGTATAGTGTTTTTGGTGTCCGCCGTCCCACTCCTACGTTCACTTGTGCCGTCGGACTCATCAGTGTTTTGTGCGCCGTGCCGACGTGTTTTCCGTGTTGTTATCGTCACATGTGAACGACTCCGTGTTTTTTATGTCTCTGTGACCTCTCTCTTTTGCCCGTCACTTTGTTCTTTGTCATTCGCCATGTTTTATACTCTTGTAAAACGCTATGGCTGAAGAGCGGCGTAGTGTGCCGCTGCCAGCCTACCTGAGTTGTACAGGTTTTAAAATAACAATAAAGTAAAAAAAAAAAAAAAAAAACACTTTCGTTGATATGGCTTTTCTAATGAATGTGTCTTTCTATTCAGGAAGTTTACTTCTGATGAAGGTATATTTATATGTATCGAAACCTTGGTCAAGAATTTTAATAAAAAAATTCTATCCTGCAACTGTTTTTGGCTGCCATTCTTTATTGTGAAGAATTTTAACAGTTGCTGCTGCAGCCATGTTTAAAATCTCGAAATAGAGATATCACCAGTCGATATTGTCGCTTTGATACCGATATATCGGAGAAAGGGTATCGGCTTTTCCTATATCGGTCGTTTCTGGAACAATATCGGAATATCGGTACTTTACCAACGGTCCTAATCTGAGCCCTTAGGAAATTCGGTCGCGTTTGGCGAAGTTTTTGTGGTCGGTCTTGACGCCAGACGCGTGTTTGCTCCCTTCGGCAACTGTGTTCCGCAGGGCATGCTGTAGCCTGTGTCGGCACACGCCGAGCTCGCTGTGCTGTGTGTGGAGCGAGTGGAGAGTGAAAGTGGCCGAACAGGAGGAGCAGCAGCTGTGGCGGCGGAGGAGGAGGAGGAGGGGGAGGAAGCTGCGCAGCCGGGCCCCGAGCCGCAAGTGAGTCAAGGTCGCGGCAGGTGGGGCCTCGCAGCTCATCTGCCGGCATTCAGCGCCATCCGGCGCGCCGCCCACAATGCTATCGCCGACACGTCACACGACGGCCCGTCACCTGCATTACGGCCATTGTCAGGCGCCGGGAGAGGCGGGCAGGCAGGCGTAGCTGCGATCCACGGACCAGATATCATACTGCCGCAGCGCGGCGACCCGTGCAGTGCCGAGCCGAACCGAGCCGTTGCGGGAGATTCGTGAAGAGCGGGCGGAGCGTGTGGCTTGCGTGAGTCAGCCGGCCGCCATGAAGTGCAAACACAGCACTGTCTGCTGCAGCTAGTGGGAAAACTACGGATGTCTTGGCCACAGACATCGGCTCAGATGCACTACCTGTTCACTTAAGAAAACTCTCGGTGCGATGGCTGGAGGCAGTAACTGTCCCGCTAAGGTTTCACTATATGTCCAAAATATGACGTCGAACCGATAGCCGGCCGGGGTGGCGGAGCGGTTCTAGGCGCTTCAACCTGGAACCGCGTGACCGCTACGGTCGCAGGTTCGAATCATGCCTCGGGCATCGAAGACTGTGATGTCCTTAGGTTAGTTAGGTTTAAGTACACTACTGGCCATTAAAATTGCTACACCAAGAAGAAATGCAGACGATAAACGGGTATTCATTGGGCAAAGAACTGCCATCTGATCACATTTTCTCGCAATTTCGGTGCACTGATCCTGAGAAATCAGTACCCAGAACAACGAACTCTGGCCGTAATAACGGCCTTGATACGCCTGGGCATTGAGTCAAACAGACCTTGGATGGCGTGTACAGGCACAGCTGCCCGTGCAGCTTCAACACGATACCACACTTCATAAAGAGTAGTGACTGGCGTATTGTGACGAGCCAGTTGCTCGGCCGTCATTGACCAGACTTTTCAATTGGTGGGAGATCTGGAGAATGTGCTGGCCTGGGCAGCAGTCGAACATTTTCTGTATCCAGAAAGGTCTGTACAGGACCTGAAACATGCGGTCGTGCATTATCCTGCTGAAATGTAGGGTTTCGCAGGGATCGAATGATGGGTAGAGCCACGGGTCGTAACACATCTGAAATGTAACGTCCACTGTTCAAAGTGCCGTCAATGCGAACAAGAGGTGACCGAGACGTGTAACCAATGGCACCCCGTACCATCACGCCGGGTGCTACAACAGTATGGCGATGACGAATACACGCTTCCAATGTGCGTTTACCGCGATGTCGCCAAACACGGATGCGACCATCATGATGATGTAAACAGAGCCTGGATTCATCCGAAAAAACGACGTTTTGCCATTCGTGCACCCAGGGTCGTCGTTGAGTACACCATCGTAGATACTCCTGTCTGTGATGCAGCGTCAAGGGTAACCGCAGCCATGGTCTCCGAGCTGACAGTCCACGCTGCTGCAAACGTCGTCGAACTGTTCGTGCCGATGGCTGTTGTCTTGCAAACTTCCCCATCTGTTGATTCAGGGATAGAGACGTGGCTGCACGATCCGTTACAGCCATGCGGAAAAGATGCCTGTGATATCGACTGCTGGTGATACGAGGCCGTTGGGATCCAGCACGGCGTTCCGTATCACCCTCCTGAACCCACCGATACCATATTCTGCTAACAGTCATTGGATCTCGACCAAGGCGTGCAGCAATGTCGCGATACGATAAACCGCAATCGCCATAGGCTACAATCCGACATTCATCAAAGTACGCATTTCTCCTCCTTACACGAGGCATCACAACAACGTTTTGGTCTAGCGGTTCTAGGCGCTCAGTCCGGAACCGCGGTACTGCTACGGTCGCAGGTTCGAATCCTGCCTCGGGTATGGATGTGTGTGCTGTCCTTAGGTTAGTTACGTTTAAGTAGTTCTAACTTCTAGGGGACTGATGACCACAGATGTTAAGTCCCATAGTGCTCAGAGCCAACAACGTTTCATCAGGCAACGCCACCGGCCCCAACCTTGTATGAATGCTCTGAAAAGCTAATCATTTGCATATCACAGCATCTTCTTCCTGTCGGGTAAATGTCGCGTCTGTAGCACGTCATCTTCGCGGTGTAGCAATGTAAATGGCCAGTAGCGTAGTTCTAAGTTCTAGGGGACTGATGACCTCAAATGCTAAGTCCCATAGTGTCAGAGCCATTTGAACCATGTTTTCGAACCGATAGCACACGTAGACAGCATTCAGTTCATGGGATTTCCTCTGCCTCATCAGTCTTTGACTGGTTAGATGTGACCCGCCAAGAATTCCTCTCCTGTGCCAAGCTTTTCATTTCAATTAGAAATTGCAACCTACGCGCTCAATTATTTGCTGGATGTATTTAAATCTCTGTCTTTCTCTACAGTTTTTATCCTCTACGGCTTCCTCTAGTGCCATGGAAGTTATTCCTTGATGACCAATCATAGTATCGCTTCTTCTTGTCAGTGTTTTCCATATATTCCTTTCTTCGCCGATTCTGCAGTGAATCTCGTAATTCCTTACCCTATCAGTCCACCTAATTTCCAACATTCGTCTGTAGCGCCACATCTCAAATGCTTCGATTCTCTACTTTTCCGGTTTTACCGCAGTTCATGTTTCCACTACCACAGAAAGCAATGTTCCAAAAGTACATTCTCAGAAATTTCTCCCTCAGACTAAGCCTTTGTTTGATACTGGAAGAATTCTCTTGGCCAGGAATGCCCTTTTGACCAATTACTTTTCATGTCCTCCTTGCTGCATCCATCATGGGTTATTTTGTTGCTTAGGTAGCAGAGGTCCGTAACTTCGTCTACCTCGTGGTCCCCATTGCTGACGTTAAGTTTCTCGCTGTTCTCATTTCTGCTACTTCTCATTACTTTCGTCTTTCTTCGTTTTACTCTTGGTACTCATCAGACAGCTCATTTCATTCAGTAGCTTCTGCAATTCTTCTAGACGTTACTGAGGGTAGAAGCGCCATCAGAGGGTCTTAACAATGATATCCTTTCACCTCGAATTTTAATCCCACACTTGAAGTTTTCTTTTATTTCCGCCATTCCTTTTTCGACGTATAGACTGAACAACAGGAATGAAACATTACATCCCTGTCTTGCACCCTTTTAAATCCCAGCTTCATTCTTCCTCTTCCAGTCTCATTTTTCCTCGTTGGTTGTACATATTCTATATCATCGTCTTTCCGTATAGCTTACTCCTACTTTTCTCAGAATTTCGAACATCTTGCACCATTTGACATTGAAAAATGCATTTACCAGGTCGACAAATCCTGTCAACGTGTGTTCATTTTTCTCCAGTCTTGCCTACGTTATGAACCGCAACGTCAGAGCTGCCTCTCTGGTGCCTTTGCCTTTCCCAAAGCCGAACTGATTGTCATCTAACGGATAATCAACTTTCTTTCCCCTTCTTTTGTGTACTATTCTTGTCAGCAACTTGGGTGCATGAGGTGTTAAGCTGATTGTGCGATAATTCTTGCATTTGTCGGCTCTTGCCATCTTGGGAATCGTGTGAATAATTTTTTTCCGAAAGTCTGATGATATATATCCAGTCTCATAATTCTACACACCTACGTGAATAGTAGTTTTGTTTCCACTCCCCCCCCCCCCCCCCCAATTATTTTAGAAATTCTGGTCGAATGTGATCTATCCTTATTTGATTTTAAGTCTTCCAAAGGTCTTCTAAATTTTGATTCTAATACTGGGCCCGCTACCTCTTCCCTATCGAATCCAATTTCTTCTTCTATCACGTCATCAGGTAAGTCCTCCCTCTCATAATGGCCCCTAATTACCTGTTGCCACCTATCCACTCTTTCCTCTGCGTTTAACAGTGGAATTTTCATTGCACTCCCAGTGTTACCCCCCTGTTCTTTTTTTAGTTTCACCAAAGATTGTTTTAACTTCTCTGTATGCTGAGTCTGTGCTCCCAACTATCACTTCTTTTTCGATTTCTTCACATTTTTCATGCAGCCATTTCCCATTAGCTTCCCTGCACTTCTTATTTCATTCCTAAGTGACTTGTATTTCTGTATTCCTCAATTTCTCTGGACATTTTTGTACTTCCTTCTCTCGTCGATCATCTGAAGTATTTCTTCTGTTATTCACGGTATCTTTGCAGTTACCTTCCTTGTACCTATGTTTTTCTTTCTAACTCCTGTGACTGCCCTTCATAGCAATGTCCATTGCTCTTCAACTAAATTGCCTACTGAGTTACTCATTATCGTAGTATCTTTAATCTCATAGAACCTCATGCGTATCCCCTCGTACGCTAGTACGTCTGTGTTTCTCTTCTTTGTGTATTGATTCTTACTGACTAGTCTCTTAAACTTGAACCTACTTTTCATCATTACTAAATTGTGATTTGGGAATGGATTTATACCTGTTCCTGATGTCTTTCAAGCTAGTGTGTGATATCTCGGGTTAAACTTGACAATCAATTATGTTGGGATGAGCGGGGAGGAGCATGCCGCAAACTGATGAAGCCCCTAAACAAATCTTTATTTGCAGTGGGGATGTTCACTGATATATCATCAAGATGGTAATCATTATGATAAGGTGTCCTGGATATTGGCAAGTTCTTGGTCCATTGCTGTCTCCATCACACCTAGGCCATAGCCTGGTAGCTTCCTCTTTTAAGATCATCCAGTAATTTTATTCTTTGCCTTGATATTTTCTTCTGTTCATCCACTGTACCTTTCACAGTTACTGTTAGAATTCCTTTTCCTGGCAGTTTTTGTCCCATCCTCTCTTCTTTTCTCCTACAACTACATCTACGTACATACTCATGTCACCACACGGTACATGACAGAAGGTACCTTGTGTCACTACTATTTATTCCTTTTTCTGTTGCACTTGCAAATAGACCGAGGGAAAACGACTATCTGTAGGCGTCCGTTTGAGCCCTAATTTCTCCTATTTCATCTTCGCGGTCCTTGTAGGTTGGCGGGAGTAGGGTTGTTTTGCAGTGAGCTTTTAACTGCCGCTTCTCTAACTTTTCACAATAGTGTTTCGAGAAAAGAACATCTTCTTCCCTCCATGGATCAGGGATTCCCATTTGAGTTCGCGGAGCGTTTCCGTAACACTCGCACCCTGATCGAACCTACTGGTAACAAAGCTGAACTGGTTCGATGTCTTCCTTTGATTCGAGCTGTTGGGGATCCCAAATACTCGAGCAGTACTCAAGAATGGGTCGCACTAGTGTTCTATACGCTGTCTCCTTCATAGCTGAATTATATATTCTTAGAATTCTCCTAATAAACGGAAGCCGACTATTTTCTTTCCTACTACCGACTACGTGCTCGTTCCATTTCATATCGCCTTATAACGTTGGTCCTAGATATTTGATCGACGTGACTGTGTGAAGCACCACACCACTAACACTGTATTCGAACAGTAAGCAGGCTCAAGAGAATTCTTTGTTCCTTTACGCTTACCTGTAGCTCACTATTCTCCACTTTATTCACACATTTTATTTTCTCCATTCTCTCCCAAATCCACATCACGAATGTTTCAATTTTGTCTAGTTATACGCCATTTTGTTGAAAATTGACTTGTTGAGAACCGTCGCTGTAATTCCATAAGGTTTTTTTAATTGAAACAGCAACCAGCCACGAGTATGGTTGAACATGTTTTATTTGTATCGACCCACGACTGGTTTCAGATTTTTTTACAAATCCATTTTCAGATGGTTGTTATACATTTCGTTTTGTTTTCTTGTTGAGATCTCGTTTTGTATCCGTTATTGGTTTGCTGCACTAGGATTGCCAAAATTTTTTGTTCAGTATTTGGTAAAGTTCACGATAAATTTATTTCTTATGACCTCCGTCAAAGAATTTATGAAAAGGCTTTAAAGTTAACTTTTCGCCATATTTCACATTTTAATATCTTCAAAACCTTTTCATAGATCTTGAGGGTATTTTTGTTCTGTCGATGTAACTGCAAAATGCGTGATTGTTTTCACCAGACGCGTTTCGTTTTATTGAGGTAAAGCATCGTCAGTGGTCTGTAATTTACATTTTGATTTGCGTTTAGATCGAAAAACAGTTCGATAAGAATAAGTTGATTTGTACTTACACCTCAATGAGCGTAGATTCAAAGAACGAATCGCAAACCACGAATCCTCTCATAGAGAGATCAATGCAGTTCTTTACCCTTTCCCGCCTCTCCCCCACTAATAATAATAATGATAATAATAATAATAATAATAATAATAGTAATAACAAACAATTTCAATATCATAATAATACTGCCCCCTCCCCCCCTCCCCCATTTATCATGGACCTTGCCGTTGGTGGGGAGGCTTGCGTACCTCAACGATACAGATAGCTATACCGTAGGTGCAACTACAACGGAGAGGTATCTGTAGAGAGGCCAGACAAACGTGTGGTTTCTCAAGAGGGGCAGCAGCCTTTTCCGTAGTTCCAGGGACAACAGTCCGGATAACTGACTGGCATGACCTTGTAACATTAACCAAAACTGCCTTGCTGTGCTGGTACTGCAAACGGCTGAAAGCAAGGGGAAACTACAGCCGTAATTTTTCCCGATGACATGCAGCTTTACTGTATGGTTAAATGAGGAAGGCGTTCTCTTGGGTAAAATATTCCGAAGGTAAAATAGTGCCCCATTCGGATCTCCGGGCGGGGACTACTCAGGAGGACGTCGTTATCAGGAGAAAGAAAACTGGCGTTCTACGGATCGGAGGGTGGAATGTCAGATCCCTTAATCGGGTAGGTAGGTTAGAAAATTTGAAAAAGGAAATGGTTTGGTTAAAGCTAGATATAGTGGGAATTAGTGAAGTTCGGTGGCAGGAGGAACAAGACTTCTGGTCGGTTGAATGCAGAGTTATAAATACAAAATCAAATAGGGGTAATGCAAGAGTAGGTTTAATAATGAATAAAAAAACAGGATCGCGGGTAAGTTTCTACGAACAGCATAGTGAACGCATTATTGTAGCCAAGATAGACACGAAGCCCACGTCTACGGCAGTAGTACAAGTTTATATGCCAACTAGCTCCGCAGATGACGAAGAAATTGAAGAAATGTATGATGAGATAAAAGAAATTATTCAGATAGTAAAGGGAGAGGAAAATTTAATAGTCAAGTGGGACTGGGATTCGATAGTAGGAAAAGGAAGAGAAGGAAAAGTAGGTGAATATGGAATGGGGAATGGAATAAAAAGAGGAAGCCGCCTCTGTACGTGGAAGAGGTCTGGAGACACTGGAACGTTTCAGACAGCTTATATAATGGTAAGACAAAGATTTAGGACCCAGGTTTTAAATTGTAAGACATTTCCAGGGGCAGATGTGGACTGTGACCACAATCTAGTGGTTATGAACTGTAGACTAAAATTGAGGAAACTGCAAAAAGGTGGGAATTTAAGGAGATGGGACCTGGATAAACTGACTAAACCAGAGGTTGTACAGAGTTTCAGGGAGAGCATAAGGGAACAATTGAAAAGAACGGGGGAAAGAATTACAGTAGAAGAAGAATGGTTAGCTTTGACAGATGAAATAGTGAAGGCAGCAGAGGATCGAGTAGGTAAAAAGACGAGGGCTAGTAGAAATCCTTGGGTAACAGAAGAGCTATTTAATTTAATTAATGAAAGGAGAAAATCTAAAAATGCAGTGAACGAAGCAGGAAAAAGGAAGACAAACGTCTCAAAAATGAGATCGACAGGAAGTCAAAATGGCTGAGCAGGGATGGCTAGAGGACAAGTGCAAGGATATAGAGGCATATATCACTAGGGGTAAGATACATACTGCCTACAGGAAAATTAAAGAGACCTTTTGAGAAAAGAGAACCGCTTGTATGAATATCAAGAGCTCAGATGGAAAACCAGTTCTAAGCATAGAAGGGAAAGCAGAAAAGTGGAAGGAGTTTGTAGAGGGTCTCTAGAAGGGCGATGTACTTGAGGGCAATATTATAGAAATGGAAGAGGACGTAGATGAAGATGAAATGGGAGATATGATACTGAGTGAAGAATTTGATAGAACACTGAAAGACCTAAGTTGAAAGAAGGCCCCAGGCGTAGACAACATCCCATTAGAACTACTACGCAAGATGTATAAGACAGGCGAAATACCCCCACACTTCAAGAAGAATGTAATTCCAATCCCAAAGAAAGCAGGTGTTGTCAGGTGTGAAAATTACCGAACTATCAGTATAATAAGTCACGGCTGCAAAATACTAACACGAATACAGGACGAATGGAAAAATTGGTAGAAACCGACGTTGGGGAGGTAAGTTTGGATTCCGTAGAAATGTTGGAACACGCGAAGCAATACTGACCCTACGAATTATCTTAGAAGATAGATTAAGGAAAGGCAAACCAATGTTTCTAGCAGTTGTAGACTTTTGACAATGTTGACTGGAATACTCTCAAATTCCGAAGGTGGCAGGGGTAAAAATAAAGTGCAGCGAAAGGCTATTAACAATGGGAGTTATAAATCTCGAGGGGCATGAAAGGGAAGCAGTGGTTGGGAAGGGAGTGAGACGTGGTTGTAGTCTATCCCCGATATTATTCAATCTGTGTATGGAATAAGCAGTAAAGGAAACAAAAGAAAAATTCGGAGTAGGAATTAAAATCCAAGGAGAAGAAATAAAAACGTTGAGGGTGGCCGATGACATTGTAATTTTGCCGGAGACAGCAAAGGACCTGGAAGAGAACGGAATGGACAGTGTCTTGAAAGGAGAATATAAGATTAACATCAACAACAGCAAAACGAAGATAGTGGAATGTAGTCGAATTAAATCAGGTGATGCTGAGGGAATTAGATTACGAAATGAGACGCTTAAAATAGTAGATGAGTTTTGCTGTTTGGGAAGCAAAATAAATGATATTCGAAGTAGAGAGCATATAAAATGTAGACTGGCAATGGCTAGGAAAGCGTTTCTGAAGAAGAGAAATTTGTTAACATCGAGTGTAGATTTGTGAGGAAGACTTCTGTGAAAGTATGGTGTGTAGCCATGTGTGGAAGTGAAACATCGGCAACAAATAGTTTAGACTAGTAGCTTGCGAAATGTGATGCTACAGAAGAATGGTGAAGATTAGATAGGTAGGTCACGTAACTAATGAGGAGATACTGAATAGAATTGGAGAGAGGAGGAATTTGTGGCACAACTTGACTATAAGAAGGGATCGGTTGCTAGGACATGTTCTGAGGCATCAAGGGACCACCAGGCTGGAGGGTAAAAATCGTAGAGGGAGACCAAGAGATGAATACAGTAAGCAGATTCCTTGGAGATGAAGATGCTTGCACAGTATAGCGTAGTTTGGAGAGCTGCATCAAACCAGTCTCTGGACTGAAGACCAGAACAACATTAATAACACTGTGACGGAAAAAACTCGCAACACCAAGAAGGAGCCGAAAGTTGGTAGGCGTGTTTGTGCATCTGAAAAGATGATGTCCATTCAGATTCCGCGCCTGTCGCGTTCCAGTGCCACTGTGTGGATGCAAATCGGGTCTGCTTTAAATACACGCTGTAACGGTCTCGAGCGTTAGTTGCCTTTGAGATTGGACGTGGTGAGTTGATGTTAGTGAAGAATACCTTTAAGGTGACAAAGACGCCATTATCAACAGTTCAGTGAGTTTGAACGAGGGCATGTAATAATGCTATGAGAAATTGGATGTTTCTTCTGCGATACTGCACAAAGAGTTGGTAGGAATGTAGCCACTGTACATGATTGCTGGCAGCGAAGGTCACAAGAATGTACAGACGGAAGGAGACCGGTCTCCGTAAGGCCACGTGGCCCTACCGAGAGGGAAGAACATCGTATTCGGCGTGTGGCTCTGGCGCATCGTACTGCATCTGCAACAGCAATTTGAGTAGCTGTTGGCACCACAGTGACATAATGACCTGTTACTTATCGGTTACATCAAGGACAGCGCTATGGCGTGCGTTCCACTGACGATAAACCACGGCCATTTGCGACTTGCGTGTGTAATATTACTGGCTTTACAGCCACCAAATTCGGCTACAAGAAGCTCTTCTTAGAGCAGTTCAGTAGGCAGCAGCGGGAAGATTACGTAATATGGTATGAGGTACCGATGACAGATGGCTTGTTCGGTACGAGATTCGCGAGAAAAATCGCCTAAATCGTGGTCCTGCTCCGCGATTGGCTGCTGCGTTCGGAATTTTCACGCCAAAATGACAATCTTCTGTTATTAATATTAGAAAAACTAAACAGCGTATTTACTTGCATTCCACATAAATGAATCTCTCAATAGCGTCCTGCCATTCCATTATTTCACAAGTATTAATAACCAACATAATAATAAACAACAAACAGACGAAGTACTTCGGAGATCTTCGGATCGTGCGTAACATGTATGCCGGGCAAAGAGGGTCGGCTGTAAGATCAGAGCTTGTTTGGCAGTCTCTGAGGGCAAACACTTTATCTGCCGCGGTCGGTGTTAGGTAAGACTTTATTAGCAATTTCTGGTTGTTTGAACATGTAGTTGAGAACAGAGTGATGCTAATTACGGAAATACGCAGTTCATTATTTTGTTGAAGAATGGAAATTATTGGTGACTCTAAAGTGGAATGTAATTGTGCAGTTTCTCGAGTTTCGCTAATACAAACCGGGTGGCATCCCGTATAAACAAACTAATTGGAAATTTAATTATTTTTAAAGTATTTCTACCTCGCTAAGAATTTATTACAGCCTGAAGATAGCGGATTCACGACCAGTTTTCTGCACATGGACAACAACTATAGAAGACTGCACGTTGGTGAACATTATTTCGAATTTATGCATTCGACTCAGGGCGGTGGAAGCAAACAGGCACCTCGCGTGTACTGGAATCTTAGTACAAATGAGATCAGTGTCACGTCATCGGCGGTTACACAGAAGAGATATAATGGAGACAAATTTTCGAAGGATGGGGTTTATCATACGCACTTATCTATCTACCTCTCTTTCTTCCTTTCTTTCTCGGGCCTTTGTCCCGCTCCAACGCAGGGTCGGCTTTGTTATGACGGATTTGGCAGTGTTAATTGCAGAGGGTGGCTGGATGCCCTTCCTGACGCCATCCCGAACCCCCCTGGGACGGAAGTAGTGTGTGCGTCTAGTGTAAGTCGTGAAATAGTGCGAACGTTTTCAAATGACTGTGAGTCGTGTAACTGAGGCGGATCTTTGGGTCCAGCCCGGTATTCACCTAGCGGGATGCGGAAAACCGCCTAAAAACGACATCCAGGCTGGCCGGCATACCGGCCCCCGTCGTTAATCCGCCGGACGGATTCGATCCGGGGCCGGCGCGTCTATCTCCCTCTCTCTCCCCCTCTTTTTCTTGACTTGCCGTAAGTGGTGTGAAGCGAGAGTTCTTTGGAAGGCAGACTGGAGGTCTGTCGCGTTTTGTGGTAGAATCTGGACCTTCCTCGATGCCAGTAATGGCCGTATGTTGGTTAGAAAGCAGCCAGTTGCGGGTCTGCAGCCAAACTGTCTGCACGCTAGACACACTGGACTGGGGTGTGATTTTGTATCACAGCAGACGCATTCTCGTGGTTACGGCATGCAAATTCGTACAATCTGGTGATTTGGTCTGTTGTGCTGCCATTCCTGAACAGCATTCCTTGACTTTACCTAACATGCTCTAAAGAGTGTCGACACGTTTCCTTGTCCTGCTGGATCACCAGATCTGTCTCCAATCGAGAACATGCGGGATATCATAGGAGAACTGCAGCGTCATTCACAAACAGCATTAACCGTCCCTGTATCGACTGACACAATGCATGCACCTTCATTCAACATTCTGACGGTTACACCGGTTACTAAGCTATCAACAGTTCACGTTTGTAATGACTTATCTCACGCTTACATTAACCCGTGATCTTGCAATGTTAATCACTTAAATATGTTACAAATTTATTGCCTAAATTTCATTACGTCTCGTTAATTACTTTTTTGTGTCGCGATTTTTTTGCATCAGTGTAATTAAACAAGATATAAGGGTTCAAAAACTTATGCGAAAGGCTTTGGCGTTGGTGGATGAGTTTGTAGAAAGTACTCAAAAACTGTGTCCACGAAAATGGTCAGTGACTGCTGAATATGTTGATAGCCTAAAGCAAAGACGTGGAGAAGTATGTAAAAGCACCAGCTCTCTCGGCTGAGTACATACTGAGTGCAGCTATTTGATAGTATGTATTAATTCAGAAAATCGAAACTTTGATGTGAAACAAATAACTTCGCGGTCCTCTCGTCACGATGCACGGATGTGTGGCCCATGATTACCACTCTGCTGATACTCAGATGCTGGGAATTCTAAGTTCAACTCCACCATCTGTGATCATCTCTAACACGAAGACATCTCTCTCTGTGTTACTATAGTTCTCTCTTCCTGAAAAGATCTAAGAGGAAGTGGTGCACTGTATCATGCCGTGGGACGAAATGTCTTTCTCTTCTCCTTCACAAAATCTAACTAGTTCTGCCAGCACTGGAATCTCAGTAGGCAGTAGCAATACACTTTTCAAGTTGGCAACGATGGAAAGTTTATAACAGTTGCAAAAAATTTCCCTTCTTCTAATGAATTTGCTGTGCTTGACGAATACTGCACTGTTCTGTGTTAGAGTGGCGCAGTAGACAGAAATTCTCTCCCATCATATGTATCTTTTCGCGTTTTGTCCAATAGAAATGGCTACACACCCACATTCGCAGGTTCCCGATACCGGTAGAAAACTAACTGTCATGATCCAACCATGGACCTCCTTTCAAAATTTGTACGTCTCTCCCTGTGGCCTCCTCTGGCCCCCAAAAGCTGTGCCTCACGCTGAGTGCGTCATGTTTCTCTCTACCCTTCACAGATCTTATATTTTCTATGGACACTCTTTAAGCTTCTCACACACTGAAAGTTTACAGTGCGCTGGACACACTTGGTCTGCTGCCTCCACGGCAACCACCCGGGGTGCTTGCATCTGTCAGAGGGGAATGCTTGCCTCCTAGCACACAGCAAGTAGCTTACTCAATGTTGGCTTTCAGTAGAAACACTTTTATGGTCTACATGTCGTGCTCCCCTTGGAGCTCTTCGAAGTCCCACAGCCAGCTAGATGTTCCAAGTTGCAGAAACGCACTGTAAGGACCCGTTACTGTACGTAAGTGATGGAAACAGTACTTTTTAGATTTGTGATCATTGGTGTTAGATTTAAATGTGGGCATTCTTCGATACAGCGTTAATAATTTAAATGGATTGGATGTCTTCATTTGAATGTTGGTTTAATAACAAGGTGAGAGAGCATTTATGGAAAAACTGTCCCATTATACTTCATGTCTAAACAGATAGTCTATCACCCTGTCCCTGTGTATTTTCAATGTTTTCCACACGTTCCTCTCCTCGCCGATTCTGGGAAGAACCTTAACGAAAAGTGTGAGGTCATCCACATGAGTGCTAAAAGGAACTTGATAACCTCCGGTTACACGATAAATCAGTCTTATCTAAAAGCCGTAAATTCAACTAAATACCTAGGTATTACAATTACGAACAACTTAAATTGGAAGGAACAGATAGAAAATGTTGTGGGGAAGGCTAACCAAAGACTGCGTTTTATTGGAAGGACACTTAGAAAATGTAACAGACCTACTAAGGAGACTACCTACACTACACTTGTCCGTCCTCTTTCAGAATACTGCTGCGCGGTGTGAGATCCTTACCAGATAGGACTGACGGAGTACATCGAAAAAGTTCAAGGAAAGGCAGCACGTTTTGTATTATCGCGAAATATGGGAGAGAGTGTCACAGAAATGATACAGGATTTGGGCTGGACATCATTAAAAGAATGACGTTTCTCGTTGCGATGGAATATTCTCACGAAATTCCAATCACCAACTTTCTCCTCCGAATGCGAAAATATTTTGTTGGCACCGACCTACATAGGGAGGAACGATCACCACGGTAAAAATAAGGGAGATCAGAGATCGTACGGAAACATATAGTTGTTCATTCTTTCCGCGCGCCATACGAGATTGGAATAACAGAGAATTGTGAAAGTAGTTCGATGAATCCTCTGCCAGGCACTTGATGTGATTTGCAGCGTATCCATGTAGATGTAGATGTAGATGAACCTCATTTATTACCAATGCGCCGAATTTCGACATTCTTCTACAGCGCCGCATCTCAACAGGTTTGAGTCTCTCCTTTTACATGATTAATAATTTACGCAATATAAAATGAACCTGTGTACTCACCCTCATTAATATTACACTTCTCTAGCTCTAAGATTGGGAAAACAGAAAAATCGCTAGACTATGGCTATGCGAGCGTGTAAATAAGAGGAATGCGGTTCCTATAAGTCATTTCCGCCTAGAATCAGGAAAGTCATTCTTTTCACATTTTCACATTAATCAATTAATTTTTTTAATTCGTGGCCACTCCTTTCCCCTACTTGGCGAGGAATAAATATTTTAAAAATAATTAAATTTCCAATTAGTTTGTTTATACGGGATGCCACCCGGTTTGTATTAGCGAAACTCGAGAAACTGCACAATTACATTCCACTTTAGAGACACAAATACTTTCCATTCTTCAACAAAATAATGAACTGCGTATTTCCGTAATTACTTTCACTCTGTTCTTAACTACATATCCAAATAACCAGAAATTGCTAATAAAGCCTTACTTAACACCTACTGTGGCAGATAACCTGCGCGCCCTCCGAGACTGCCAAACAAACTCTGATCTTACAAAAATGGTTCAAATGGCTCTGAGCACTATGGGACTTAAGTTCTGAGGTCATCAGTCCCCTAGAACTTAGAACTACTTAAACCTAACTAACCTAGTTGATTCTGTGAACTCGTGAACCTTGGCGTGTTGTTGGCAGCTGCTATGGCCAGTCTTTAAATGGGCATTTTTATGGGTTAGTGTATAAATTCGTAGCGTTTTTCCATAAGTACAACAGATACACGTAACGGAGAATTCAGTCATCAAAAAATTCATATGGCTCTAAGCACTATGGGGCTTAACGTATGAGGTCATCAGTCCCCTAGACTTATAACTACTTAAACCTAACTAAGGACATCACACACATACATGCGCCAGGCAGGATTCGAACCTGTGACCGTAGCAGCCGCATGGTTCCGGGCTGAAGCGCCTAGAACCGCTCGGTCACGGCGGCCGGTCTTCAGTCATCGATAATATATTGTCTTTCACTATTTACAATACATGCCAACGCTGGGGTGGCTTTTCGAGTCCACGACTGTAGAAATCAAGTGGTTTTGAGGTGAAGCCATGTTCGGAGCTCATTTTCATCCGGAAACGAAATATGGCTGCGGAATGACTCCCCAACCCAACTTTTGTATAGCGGCTGCTACGGTCGCACGTTCAAATCCTGCCTCGGGCATGGATGCGTGTGATGTCCTTAGGTTAGTTAGGTTTAAGTAGTTCTAAGTTCTGGGGGACTGATGTTAAGTCCCATAGTGCTCAGAGACATTTGAACCATTTTGAAGTAGACGCAGACTTCCCGGTCGTTATTCTTGGACTGCGTCTGCAAAACGTCTCAGTCGTTGACAATAAATGTCAGCAGTGGTGCTTACACCGCGGGGAAGCTATTCACAGTACACCACACCGCCGCGGTTCCACCACATGCATAACGTTATCTTTTGTGGCTGCGCGCAGGTTTTGTACGGGGAGCTGTTACTCTGTTTGGGCCCAACTATTCCTTTCTTTTCCTTACGTTAGGATGAAGACATCATTTCTCGTCAGCATTAACGACACAGGATAGGAATGGTCGATGTCGTTTCCGAGCCAGCTGATGACGAACAAGCACAGACGCACATATGGCCAGCTGCTGATTTTTGTGATTTTGGCTTACAGCATGCGGTACACATACACCGGATTTTAGAACCTTCCCCACTGCATGCAGATGGTGGAACGACCACGGTTCATCACAGTTGCCAGTTCTCGAGTACACTGGCGTGGATCATCGTGGATTGATGCTGTAAAACGATTTGCATCAAACCTCGAAGGTCTTACTGAACGTGGAGAGTCACTAATGTGAAAACGATTCTCGTTAAAACGAGGAAACCATTTTCTTGTCGTGTTTTGTCCAATGTCATTATCACCATACGCGGTGCAAGTGTTTCTGTCTGCCTGCATTGTTGTCACCACTCCACTCAAATATGTGGGAAATGCTCCGGTTTCTCCACTCGACACTCCATTTTCTAGGATCCACAGCTCCACTCACTATCTCCAGATGAGAAAATGACAGACAAATATTGACTCAAACAGCAAGACTGAACTAGAAATAGAAAATGGAAATCGACAAATAAACCCTAACCAACTGCAATACCAATATGCAAACAAAAATGCTACGAACGTGAGCACCAACCTAATAGTTGGCTACTATTATTTCTGCTGCCGATCAGCCTGCAAGCACATCCGTGGGGGCCAGTCCTCAAGTGAGAAATTAAAAGGTGTACTGCACTAAACTTAGCTTGTAACTTTCTAGAATTCCTTGCCATTTTTAAACATCTGTTATGCTACTTTATTTTCCGAAAATTAGCTGAGAAACTTTTATGTAGGTAAAAAAAGTGCTTTTAGTAAAATGGTATTTTTTTGTGGGAGGTGGACCGATGTGTGTAATGACTCCCTTGACAATGGATCCGAGTTTGCTCCAGGATAGGTGAGAGTCCTCGTATTCAGTAGCAGCTACCTTACCTAACTCTCAGTTTCGCCAAGCACCACGAAGTACATCAGCACATGTGATATAGCCGAACACCAACTGTAATTCAAGGCGACTACAGACTGTAGAAGTGGACAACGGACTGGCGACTGGGATTCAATGGAGACGAAATCAGGCACTCCAGTAACACGTATTTCGGCCTATATCAAAGGACATCATTCTTCTGCCTGCTAATGGTTTTGCTGTTGCTGTTGGTGATGCTACCACACTGTGGGGCAAGCTTGCTGCCTACTTCGTTGATTTCACTAGGTACGAAGTTACTCTTCGCAGTTGCATACCTGTAAATTACAGTTCAAAGCAATTAAAACAAGTGTTAAACTTGTTCTTGTGGGCTGGTGGCCTATTTTGTTATCACACGCTGGTTACTACGTTCTTATGTCCCCCTTTATCGCCTTTTATATGTACCGTTTTGACGGCCGGTGTGGCCGTGCGGTTCTAAGCGCGTCAGTTTGGAACCGCGTGACCGCTACGGTCGCAGGTTCGAATCCTGCCTCGGGCATGGATGTGTGTGATGTCCTTAGGTTAGTTAGGTTTAAGTAGTTCTAAGTTCTAGGGACTGATGACCTCAGTAGTTAAGTCCCATAGTGCTCAGAGCCATTTGAATGTACCGTTTTCATCTTTTTATTAAATGTGTCACTCGGCTGAAGAGCGGCCGATTGTGCCGTCCCTCCCCTGCCCATATGGAGCAGGCGAATGAAATCACAATAAAGAAAAAAAAGAAAAAAAAAGCCGGCCGGGGTGGCCAAGCGGTTAAAGGCGCTGCAGTCTGGAACCGCGTGACCGCTACGGTCGCAGGTTCGAATCCTGCCTCGGGCATGGATGTGTGTGCTGTCCTTAGGTTAGTTAGGTTTAAGTAGTTCTAAGTTCTAGGGGACTGGTGACCTTAGAAGTTAAGTCCCATAGTGCTCAGAGCCATTTGAACCATTTTTTGAAAAAAATAAAAATAAATAAATATCACTTGTTTTCTGTTCAAGTCTAATGAACATTTAATAATAGGCTAAAGCCAAAGTCTAGTTTGTGGAATAAAACGTCTCGTACAGTCAAATGGCGGTTATATGATTCACACTTTTAAAAGAAACTTTTAAGCAGTAAAACTAAATTTCTTCTATGAGTACTTAAATGTGTTGTAACTGATTGAAATGCTGCAATGAGAGAGTAAACTGTATTTTAAATATGTGATAACACTAATGAAATGAGCAAACAGAAGACAAACTCCCACAGCAGCAACTCGCAGGAAACTGTACAGAAAGACAGCCGAAGTTTTCGACGCAATCTTCTGCCTCTTCGCAGAGCAATCGTCTCTGAGTAATGCGGGGCCACAACAATAGATAGCCAAACAAATTTCCACTACAGCCATTACTTAAAGCCGTGTGCTGTTCGTGAAGAGGAAATTTCACTCTCTCCGCTCGGTAAGAGGACAGGTTTACGGGACTCGTCCCACTGTTGTTTACTGTGCGGGGGCGAAGAAGTTTTCTTATCGCTGCGCGTTCCATTAGGCTCATTTGTCGTCGCGTCTGCGTGGATGCTGCCTTCGGATTAGTGCGTCGGCCGCGCAGAGGGTTCCGCTGGCACGGCGGTGTCAGAACCCATCCCGACGCGTGGGCGTATAATACACAGAGCCGGCGCACCGGTGCGGTGTGGTAATGGCGCGGCCGGTTTCGGAGCGCCTCCAATTATATGCGGCGTTTCGGCGAGTCATTTATTTCAGGCAGTGCGTGACTGCGTGGAAGGAGCGCCGCGCAGATAAAGGAAGGGAAACCGCCTGTCCAAATGCGTGGGCCCACCTCACCCCGGCAGGCACTCCCGCCGTAATTAGATGACGCACAGCCACTTCGCGTGCGGTTGCTGGATGCCGCTCTTGGCATATCGCTTCTGTGCCTTCAGTGACAACCTTATAAAGCCGGCGGTAATTCGAAACATATTCGGTTTGAAAATCGAGCGATAAAAGCGTAAAAAGCATCAACATTTAAGGTGAATGCCCTTTTCGAGAAGCCCCGCATTTATTACCCAAGACTAGAAAGCAGGTTTCATGAAAATTTTGGAACACATTGACATTTAAAACGACTTAAAAACCCTCATGTTCAGGAAAAACAGAACACATTGAATGCCGGCCGGGTGACCGAGCGGTTCTAGTCACTACGGTAGCAGGTTCGAATCTTGCCTCGGGCATGGATGTGTGTGATGTCCTTAGGTTAGTTAGGTTTAAGTAGTTCTAAGTTCTTGGGGACTGATGACCTTAGGAGTTAAGTCCCATAGAGCCATTTGAACCACCTGAACACCTTGAATGACTAGAGGTAGAACGTTCGTATTCACAGGACGTGCACGCCGAAACGCAAAGAGGTATAGGTATGCGTATTCAAATACAGAAATACGCAAACAGGCAGAAAACGCTACTGCTGCTACAATTGTAGGTTATCAAGATTTAAGTGAGTTTGAACGTGGTGTTATAGTCAGCGCACGAGCGATGGGTCACAGCATCTCTGAGGTAGCTATGAAATGGGGATTTTCCCGTAAGACCATTTCCCAAGTGTACCGTGAATATCAGGAATCCGGTAAAACATCAAATCTCCGACAACGCTGTGGCCGGAAAAAGATCCTGCAAGAACGGGGACCAACGACGACTGAAGAAGATGGCTCTGAGCACTATGCGACTTAACTTCTGAGGTCACCAGTCGCCTAGAACTTAGAACTAATTAAACCTAACTAACCTAAGGACATCATACACATCCATGCCCGATGCAGGATTCGAACCTGCGATCTTAGCGGTCGCTCGGTTCCAGACTGTAGCGCCTAGAACCGCACGGCCACTCCGGCCGGCGACGACTGAAGAGAATCGTTCAACGTGAGAAGTGTAACCATTCAGCAAATTGTTGCAGATTTCAATACAGAGCCATCAACAACAGTGAGAACCATTTAACGAAACATCATTGATATAGGCTTTCAGAGCCGTAGGCCCACTCGTGTACCCTTGATGACTGCACGAGACATAGCTGTACGCCTCGACTGGACTCGTCAACACCGACATTGGAGTGTTGATGACTGGACACATGTTGCCTGGTCGGACGAGTCTCGTTTCAAATTGTATCGAGCGGATGGACGTGTACTGGTATAGAGAGAACCTCATGAATCTATGGACCCTGCATATCAGCTGGTGGAAGCTCTCTAACAATGAGGAACGTGTGCAGTTGGAGTGATTGGGACCCCTGATACGTCTAGATGCGACTTTGACATGTGACACGTATGTACGCATCCTGTCGGATAACCTGAACCCATTCATGTCCATTGTGCATTCAGACGGACTTGAGCAATTTTAGCAGGACAATGCGACACCCCACACGTCCCGAATTGCTACAGAGTGGTTTCAGGAACACTCTTCTGAGTTTAAACACTCCCCAGACGTAAACATTATTTAGCTTATCTAGAATGCCTTGCAACGTGCTGTTCAGAAGACATCTCCGCTCCCTCGTACTCTTACGGATTTATGGACAGCCCTGCAGGATTCATGGTGTCAATTCCCTCCAGCATTACTTCAGACATTAGTCGAGTCAATGCTACGTCGTGTTGCGGCACTTCTGCGTGCTCGGGGGGAGGGACCCTACGATATTAGTCAGGTGTACCAGCTTCTGTGGCTCTCCAGTATACGGTAGTACGTTCTGCAGAAATGATTAGCGTTTCAGTCATCTCGGTTCAGCATGTGTCCTGTTGCCTAGTAGGCACAGGGTCCGCCGTGGGCGCTGATAATTTGCTCCATACGTGATGACATGTATGCATATAAGGCGCGCATGGCGTCCTGTGGTATAGCCATCCATGCTGCATCCACCTGTTTCCAAATTTCATCTGTGGTGCTTGACATTCGGTCACAGCACTGTAACCATCGTTTTCTGACTGTCGACAAGTCTGGTGATCCGACACGCCAGGGCAAAAGGCTGACATCCTGTGACACCAGGAAGGCAGGGCTTCGTGCAGCAACATGCGGTCTTGCGTTATCTTGCCGAAAAATGGCGTCTGGTTTGTGTGCAGAAGGCATACGGTCGCGGGTCGCAGGATGCCATTAATTTACATCACAATGGTCACAGTGGCCTGGACACGCACTAACTGTGATTTATGGTTGTACCCAACAGCACCCAACACCATAAGGGCTTGAATTAGCGCTGTATATATTATGTGAATGCAGTCACTGTGATGTCATTCCCCCTGTCTGCGGCGGGCCAAAATGCGGCCATAATTTTCAAACAAACTGAACCTGGATTCATTCGAAATTATTATCTGGTGCCATATATGTCCCCAGTGACGTCGTTCCATACACCATTGCCGTATAGCATGTTTTGCACATTCGTCAGAGGTAGGTGAAGAAGTGGACGACACGCACATGACTCATGTCGGCTACGGACTGTGTTCCACTGTTTCACTGCTGCGCCAGAGCTGGGGAGGTCGCAGATCTGTCCTGCAATGCCGTTAGGATGAGATGTCGATCCTCGGGGAGGGGGGGGGGGTCTCGGTGTTGCCTCCTGGCCCATCTCTTCGGTGTTGTACGGCCTTCGTGAACCATTCTGAATTCTCTCACTGCACTGCTGAAACACTTCGGCCCACATGAGGAGTAGTTTCCCGGATGGACGCATCACATTCTCTAATGCCAATGATGTACCCTCTTTCTAACTCACTGATTGGACGGTACGGTTCGCTCATACGTCTGCGAGGCATCCTGTACGTCCCGCTCAACTCTCACTGATCCATTACCTTCTGTTTATAGCTGCAACGAGAGCCGCATGCACATTTTACCGGTAGAAGGTCTTGCGCCTCGATTTCGATGTTGACCCTGAACCCGCGGGCCGACATGGTTCAAATGCTAATCACTAATGTACATGATCCGTGAATGTGAATTTCCTATCTCTATTGTTTCAAGGCGTTCTGTTTTTCTGAACATGAGTGTAAATACACAGGAGAGATTGTAAAAGAATAGATAGAGTTGAAGAACAGATGTATTTAGACAAAATTTTTACGATCCGGAACAGTTGTAACCTTTACTCTGACCGCGCGGGGTAGTGCCCGGCCTGCGGCGCCTTGTCACGGTTCGCGCGGCTGCCCCCGTCGGACGTTCGAGTCCTCCCTCGGGCATGAGTGTGTACGTTGTCCCTAGCGTAAGTTAGTTCATGTTAGATTAAGTAGTGTGTAAGTCTCCCCCATGAACCATGGACCTTCCCGTTGGTGGGGAGGCTTCCGTGCTTCAACGATACAGATAGCCGTACCGTAGGTGCAACCACAACGGAGGGGTATCTGTTGAGAGGCCAGACAAACGCGTGGTTCCTGAAGAGGGGCAGCAGCCTTTTCAGTAGTTGCAAGGGCAACAGTCTGGATGATTGACTGATCTGGCCTTGTAACAATAACCAAAACGGCCTTGCTGTGCTGGTACTGCGAACGGCTGAAAGCAAGGGGAAACTACAGCCGTAATTTTTCCCGAGGGCATGCAGCTTTACTGTATGATTAAATGATGATGGCGTCCTCTTGGGTAAAATATTCCGGAGGTAAAATAGTCCCCCATTCGGATCTCCGGGCGGGGACTACTCAGGAGGATGTCGTTATCAGGAGAAAGAAAACTGCCGTTCTACGGATCGGAGCGTGGAATGTCAGATCCCTTAATCGGGCAGGTAGGTTAGAAAATTTAAAAAGGGAAATGGATAGGTTGAAGTTAGATATAGTGGGAATTAGTGAAGTTCGGTGCCAGCAGGAACAAGACTTCTGCTCAGGTGACTACAGGGCTATAAACACAAAATCAAATAGGGGTAATGCAGGAGTAGGTTTAATAATGAATAAAAAAGATAGGAGTGCGGGTAAGCTACTACAAACAGCATAGTGAACGCATTATTGTGGCCAAGATAGACACAAAGCCCACGCCTACTACAGTAGTACAAGTTTATATGCCAACTAGCTCTGCAGATGATGAACAAATTGATGAAATGTATGATGAGATAAAAGAAATTATTCAGGTAGTGAAGGGAGACGAAAATTTAATAGTCATGGGTGACTGGAATTCGACAGTAGGAAAAGGAAGAGAAGGAAACGTAGTAGGTGAATTTGGATTGGGGGTAAGAAATGAAAGAGGAAGCCGCCTGGTAGAATTCTGCACAGGGCAGAACTTAATCATAGCTAACACTTGGTTCAAGAATCATGAAAGAAGGTTGTATACATGGAAGAGATTATATAATGGTAAGACAGAGATTTAGGAACCAGATTTTAAATCGTAAGACATTTCCAGGGGCAGATGTGGACTCTGACCACAATCTATTGCTTATGAACTGTAGATTAAAACTGAAGAAACTGTAATGGGAATTTAAGGAGATGGAACCTGGATAAACTGAAAGAACCAGAGGTTGTACAGAGTTTCAGGGAGAGCATAAGGGAACAATTGACAGGAATGGGGGAAAGAAATACAGTAGAAGTACAATGGGTAGCTTTGAGGGATGAAATAGTGAAGGCAACAGAGGATCAAGTAGGTAAAAAGACGAGGGCTAGTACAAAATCCTTGGGTAACAGAAGAGATACTGAATTTAATTGATGAAAGGAGAAAACACAAAAATGCAGCAAGTGAAGCAGGCAAAAATGAATACAAACGTCTCAAAAATGAGATCGACAGGGAGTGCAGAATGGCTAAGTGGGGATGGCTAGAGGACAAATGTAAGGATCTCATGAGGGGTAAGATAGATACTGCCTACAGGAAAATTAATGAGGCCTTTGGAGAAAAGAGAACCACTTGCATGAACATCAAGAGCTCAGATAGAAACCCAGTTCTAAGCAAAGAAGGGAAAGCAGAAAGGTGGAACGAGTATATAGTCTATACAGGGGCAAAGTACTTGAGGACAATATTATGGAAATGGAAGAGGAGGTAGATGAAGATGAAATGGAAGATACGATACTGCGTGAAGAGTTTGAGAGCACTGAAAGACCTAAGTCGAAACAAGGCCCCGGGAGTAGACAACATTCCATTAGAACTACTGAAAGCCTTGGGAGAGCCAGTCCTGACAAAACTGTACCATCTGTTGAGCAAGATGTATGAGACAGGCGAAATTCCCTCAGACTTCAAGAAGAATATAATAATTCCAATCCCAAAGAAAGCAGGTGTTGACAGATGTGAAAATTACCGAACTATCAGTTTAATAAGTCACAGCTGCAAAATACTAACGCGAATTCTTTCCAGACGAATGGAAAAACTGGTAGAAAGCGATCTCGGGGAAGATCAATTTGGATTCCGTAGAAATGTTGGAACACGTGAGGCAATACTGACCCTATGACTTATCTTAGAAGAAAGATTGAGGAAAGACAAACCTACGTTTCTAGCATTTGTAGACTTAGAGAAAGCTTTTGACATTATTGACTGGAATACTCTCTTTCAAATTCTGAAGGTGGCAGGGGTAAAGTACAGGGAGCGAAAGGCTATTTACAATTTGTACAGAAACCAGATGGCAGTTATAAGAGTCGAGGGAAATGATAGGGAAGCAGTGGTTGAGAAGGGAGTGAGACAGGGTTGTAGCCTATCCCCGATGTTATTCAATCTGTATATTGAGCAAGCAGTAAAGGAAACGAAAGAAAAGTTCGGAGTAGGTATTAAAATCCATGGAGAAGAAATAAAAACTTTGAGGTTCGCCGATGACATTGTAATTCTGTCGGAGACAGCAAAGGACTTGGAAGAGCAGTTGAACGGAATGGACAGTGTCTTGAAAGGAGGATAGAAGATGAACACCAACAAAAGCAAAACGAGGATAATGGATTGTAGTCAAATTAAGTCGGGTGATGCTGAGGGAATTAGATTAGGAAATGAGACACTTAAAGTATTAACGGAGTTTTGCTATTTGGGGAGCAAAATAACTGATGATGGTCGAAGTAGAGAGGATATAAAATGTAGAATGGCAATGGCAAGGAAAGCGTTTCTGAAGAAGAGAAATTTGTTAACATCTAGTATTGATTTAAGGGTCAGGAAGTCGTTTCTGAAAGTATTTGTAAGGAGTGTAGCCATGTATGGAAGTGAAACATGGACGATAAATACTTTAGACAAGAAGAGAATAGAGGCTTTCGAAATGTGGTGCTACAGAAGAATGCTGAAGATTAGATGGGTAAATCACATAACTAATGATGAGGTATTGAATAGAATTGGGGAGGCGAGGAGTTTGTGGCACAACTTGACTAGAGGAAGGGATCGGTTGGTAGGACATGTTCTGAAGCATCAAGGGATCACCAATTTAGTACTGGAGGGCAGCGTGGAGGGTAAAAACCGTAGAGGGAGACCAAGAGATGAATACACTAAGCAGATTCAGAAGGATGTAGGCTGCAGTAGGTACTGGGCGATGAAGAAGCTTGCACAGGATAGAGTAGCATGGAGAGTTGCATCAAACCAGTCTCAGGACTGAAGACCAGAACAATAACAAAAAGTCCAGGGACCGATGATCTCAGCAGTTTGATCCCTTTGAAGCTTACCACTAATTTCCAAATTTCGTTTACGCTGATTTTTTCCTTTGTGTTTAAGGTGAATCTTCCTGCCTCACATAGCATTGGATGTCATTCGTTACTGTCTTTCTCAATTTTTTAGATTTGTAGAGACAGTAGTTGCATTTTTGTTTTAATATTGAGCATATTAATATGCACTGCGGTTTTAAGAAATCTTAATCGTAAGGTAACTTGCAGCGTCCATATGATATGGTTTTACCGGCTGTGGAAAAATTACACGCAGTTGCTCGTCGAGCTGGCAGAATAAATGGAAGAAACTGAGCATCGTTCTATACAGCTATTATAATAGCTATATGATCGAGCTAAGTTCTAGTACCTTATCATATGATAGCCTTTATAACAATTTCGCTCCCAAGCGCATAATGGAAAAGTTGTACATTACTCACTGCACGCATTTTTTAAAGCTTCACGTGCTTTCGATATAATGACGTTTCGCTTACGAATTTCCCCCCTCCCCCCCCCCACCCCTCCCCCCACCCCGTCAACCACGTACCTTGTCGTCGGTGGAGTGGCTTTCGCGACTCAGCGATACAGACAACCGTATCGTAGGTGCAATCACAACGGATGGGTTCCTGTTGAGCGGCCAGACAAACGTTTCGTTCCTTAAAAAGGGCAGCAGCCTTTTCCGTACTTGTAGGGGCAACAGTCCGGATGACTGATTGATCTGATCCTGTAACGTCAACCAAAACGGCAGTTCTATGCTGGTAGTGCGAACGGCTGAAAGCAAGGCTGGAAAATACTGGCAAGAATTATTTACAGAAGAACCAAAAACCAGAGCGAAGCCGACTTTGGGAAAGCTAATTTGGTTTCCGGAGAAGTGTAGGAACACGCGAGGCAATACTGATCCTACGACTTATATTTTAAGAAGGTGTGTCCCAAGCTCATAAATATTATGAAAACAACCAGGATTCGCCGCTCAAGGCTGCCGACAACTTTTTTTATTAGACAAATGGTTTAGGTCCACACACCGTCACCAGATATCATTAAATATTTACAATACCGAACAGGACGATATGTTGTGTTGGTGCGTAAGTAGGTAGCGTGTTCCCATAAGTTTAATAAATACAAGTCATCAATAATATGTTCTCCTTCGCTGTTTACAACAGTGTATCAACGCTGGGGTATCTTTTCGATTCCGTGACTGTAGAAATCACGTGGTTTTAAGACGAAGAACTCTTCGAGCCATGTTCGGAGCTCATTTTCATCTGGAAAGGAAGTTCGTTGAAGGCTGTTCGGTGGAGAGCAGAAAACATAAAAATCTAAGGGTGCAAGGTTAGGCGGATAATGTGGGTGCGGAGTGACTTCGCAGCGGAACTCCTGTAAGTGTTTTTTGTCAGTCTAGCAGAATGCGGGCGATCGTTATCGTGGAGCAGAATCACTTCACGTAGTCTTCTTGGTCGTTTTTCTAGGATTCCGTCTGCAAGCCTTCAGTTGCTGACCATAAATGTCATAAATGTCAGCAGTGATGTTTACACCTTGGGGAAACAATTCGTAGTACATCACACCGTCGCTGTTGCACCACATGCATAACATTATCTCTTGTGAATACTCGCAGATCTTTGTACGGGAAATTACTGCTCTGTTTGGGTTCAACCATTCCTTTCTTTTCCTTATGTTAGCATAAAAACACCGTGTCTCGTCACCAGGATAGGAGTGGTTGGTGTTGTTCACGAGCCGATTGATGACGAGCAACCACAGACGCACATATAATGGCACTGAGCACTATGGGACTCAACTGCTGAGGTCATTAGTCCCCTAGAACTTAGAACTAGTTAAACCTAACTAATCTAAGGACATCACACACATCCATGCCCGAGGCAGGATTCGAACCTGCGACCGTAGCGGTCTCACGGTTCCAGACTGCAGCGCCAGAACCGCACGGCCACTTCGGCCGGCCAGACGCACATATAACCAACCTGTTTTTGTGATTTCGGCTTAGAGCGTGCTGTACCACCACACCGGATTTTTGAACCTTTCCCACTGCATGCAAATCTCGCACGAGGGTGGAAGGATCACATTTCAACACATTTGCCAATTCTTGAGTACACTGCCGTGGATAAAAAAAATGGTTCTAAGCACTATGGGACTTAACATCTGAGGTCATCAGCCCCCTAGAACTTAGAACTACTTAAACCTAACTAACCCAAGGACATCACACACATCCATGCCAGAGGCAGGATTCGAACCTGCGACCGTAGCAGCAGCGCGGTTCCGGACTGAAGCGCCTACAACCGCTAGGCCACAGAGGCCGACTGCCGTGGATCATTGTGTATAGCGTGTGTAAAGGATTCGAAGATCTTCCTGAACGTGGACAGTCACAATGACAAGACGATCACCCTTGAAACGAGAAAATCATTTTCTTGCTGTGCTCTGTCCAGTAGGATTATCCCAACACACGGCAATTGTTTCTGACTGCCTCCGCTGCTGTCTCCCCTCTACTGAACTCAGACAAATACGTCGGAAAGGCTTCCATTTCTCCACTTGGTATTCCATTTTCTAGCGTCGACATCTCCACTCAGCATCTCCAAATGACACAATGAAAATGTGTGAACTCAAACAGCAACAATGAACTACAAATAAAAAATGGCAGTCGATAAAGAAACCCACCGCAACCGGAGTACCAACATGAAAAACAAAAACGCTAGAAACTTAATAAAATCAAATAGCGTCAAAAAATACTTAATGGACCTTATATTATTTGATGTCACTGGTTTGATATCGCCTCATAACCTTTTGTAAATATTTTATGGTTCCTGATTATTGCCTGTGGACCGAAACTGGTTGTATAATAAAGAAATTTTTATCAGCAGCTCTTGCTGGCAAATCATGAAGTTTTCCAACGGCTTATCTTAGAATGTAAGTTAAAGGAAGGCAAATCTACGTTTATACCATTTGTCGATTTAGAGAACGCTTTTGTCAAAGGTGAACGGAATACACATTTTGAAATTCTGAAGTATGCAGGTATTAAACACAAGGACCGAAATGTTATTTACAGAAATTATATTGCAGTTATAAGAGTCTAAGGACACGAAAGGGAAGCAGTGATGTAGAAGGAAAAGACAGAAATTTGTAGCCTATCTCCGATGTTATTCAGTCTGTACAATGAGCAAGCAGTACATGAAACCAAGGAGATATTTGGAAAGAGAATCAAAATTCAGGGAAAAGAAATAAAAATTTCAGTATGCCGACGACATCATAATTCTGTCAGACGCAGTAGAGGTCTTGGAAGAATAGTTGAACGGAACAGATAGTGTCTTCAAAATGGGTTATAAGATGAACATCAATTAAAACATTGGTAATGGAATGTAGTCGAAGTAAATCAGGCGATGCTGATAGATTAGTAAGTGGATTAGTAGTAAATTTTGCTTCATGTATTTAGCCAGCAAAATAACTGACGGCCGAAGTAGAGAGGATATAAAATGCAGACAAAATATAGCAAGATAAGTCTGTGAAATAGACGAATTTGTTAACGTAGAATACAAATTAAAGTGTTAGGAGGTGTTTTCTGAAAGTATTTGTCAATAGTGTAGCCTTGTATGAAAGAATATGAAGAGAAACGTGGGCGATAACAGATCACACAAGAGGAGATTAGAATCTTTTGAAATCTAGTGCTAAATAAGGATGCCGAAGATAACCTAGGTAGATCGAGTAACTAATGAGGAGATACTGAATAGAAGCGTAGAGGAAAAGAATTTTAGGGCACAACTTGACTAAAAGAAGGAATCGGTTGGTAGGACACACGCTGAGACGTCCCGATCAAGAGTGGACGAGAGGTCGCTAGAGACTTAGTGATACAAGCCGCGGAGCGGCGCTGGTCGCGACTCGCGGGTCCAACGATACTCATACGGACCGTGGTCGATAACTGCAACCCCTGACAAGTGATAGCACAAAAAGGCTTCCACATAATATAATAACAACGAGAGTTGCATCAAACCAATCTGAAGGCCACAGCAAGAAACGAGGAGGGCAATTTTTCGCTATTCACTTGTTTATTATACCATAACGCATTTCTGTCGTTCACAACTTCACCTACAGGTGTAGAATTACGTAGTTATAAAGCTGGTGTGACTGCAGTATCATTTTATAAAGTAAAGAAAGTGTAACACTTCACTTACAGTGAAACCCGCGTACAACAAATAGTAGGATGCAGAATTTTCGTCAAAAGACGAAACATAACGTATTTTTCACTCTATCTGCTGCTGTGAAAAGGCGTATGTGCTTCAGGTAAATATTAAGAATGTAATTACGCTATTCGTCTGTAGGTGATGGTATGAGCCATCTAAAAGTGTAGTGATATAATAAAGGAGTGAATGAGGCAGAAAACTGTTTTATTTGTATTTTATTTACGTATAAACAACAACAACTACTACTAACACTACTCGGCCCTCTGTCACCACAACTAACATCAATAGCATCAATGACGGACCAGGCACGATTAAATGTTACAAAAATGTGTACGTGGATTGTCATAATTTTATGAATCGCAACTGTAGATGATTTCAGTTTAGCGTAGCAGTTGATGTAGCAATATGCTGTTTATCAAACTGGGCTGAATTAACGAGAAATTGCGCAAATATGCGGAAAAGTGTCATCCATATTGTTTTTATCTATCATGCGAAGTGGGAAGCAATGAGTAATCTGTGTAAAAATTACAGTTTGTGACAGAACAGCAAAACCATTATTAAAAATCACTGCCTCAAGTGTTCGACCTCATTAGATATAAATAATGTGATATTCCAGGGCAACGAGATAGTACAGTGATGGAAAAAAATCGCAGCACCAAAATGTAATTAACGTAGAGTAATGAAATATTGAGAATAGGCTGAGAAACCTATGAGAAAATTTACTGTCGAAAAAACTGGGAAAAACTGGTGTAAAGTACAAAGCAAATGAGTCACATGAGAGATAAGCATCCTCGACTTGCCAACAACTTTAACAGTTCGCCGCGTAAGTGTTGACACGATACGTTGAAGCAGAAAATGCGGCGGAGCATTTTACGGACCGCGTTAGCTCGCACACACATTGACTCTGGAACGGCACAGACCAACTCGGTGTAATGCAGAGGACGCACCGTTCTCGTCAAGGCCACGCTCTTGGTTCGCATCCAAGATGGAGGTTTTCGTTTTTTTCTAGCCAGGCTCCATGTGAGAGCACCGCTTCCATCTAGTCTACATGCGCGGCGAGTAGCGAATGTGAAGTCGTACATCACCTACGTCAGAAACCACATATACCGAGCACAAGCTCAGGTACTCAGGTAGAATCGGAACATTTTAGTATTACATTTCGAACCGGACTTTAATGAAACATAATTTATGCATAATTGTTACTCATTGCCGAACACTACAGAAGTTTCATGTGCAAAACTCATAAGCGACTCAAATGAACCTATATGGCTCCAGAGACCTTTTCAGTTCTCAGACATCTATAATGTACATATGCATACTGAAACAACGAACGAAAATTTGTATCAATACTGGGATTCAGATCCGGGTCTCACTAGGCTGATGCGCTGACCACTACTCCATCCTGGCACAGTAGTCCTGCACAACTGCACAGACTGCCCTAGCACACCTTCCTCGTCGATCCAAATTCCCATTCACACTGCAGTCCACTTGGTATTCCCTCTAAAGTCGAACAGTATTGCAAAGGTTCTCCAACTATACTGGAATAGAACCTCAGCAACAAACGAACCGGGGATCCTATCTGAAACTCGAGCATAGGTGCTTTAATAAAATGAAACTATATGGCTCCAGAAACTTTTTCAAATGTAAAAAATCTGTGATGTATACATGCAGACTGAAGCGAACAATAAAAGTTTACACTACTTCGGGGATTCAAACCTGGATCTCCCGCTCACTAGGCTGATACGGCAACCACCACGCCACGCTGGCACAATGGTTTTGCACAACTGCGCAGACTATGCCATGGAGTGTAGTGGTCAGCACATCTGCCAAGTGAGTAGGAAACCCGTGTTCCGATCCCGTCCTTGGTATAAATTTTCATTTGTTGCTTCAGCCTGTATGTATATACCAATTGCCATAATTATTACCGGCGAGAGCCTGACCCAACCCATATTTCAAACATCAGACAGCACAATATTAGCTAGGATAGTACACATATTTAGGATCTATAGACCTCCAAGTGAACCTGTATGAGCTGGGGCTACGGTACGAGAAGATTAATTGAAATAGCCCGCAAAAATAGCATAAGTCAATATGCAAAATTCAAGATGTGTTACTTCAATGTATAAAATTTTGCTATACAGTTGTAACCTCCCAATATATTTCTACTTATATGAAATTTAGCCCAACTTTACCTCCCACTCTATAAAATCTACATATTACCAAAACTAAGTACCCACAAACTGTTATCCAAGTTAGACTCGTATGCTAACCATTGACTAAACAGTACCTAATTTGAACTGAACTGTAACTGATCTGAATGCAACTTGTCCTTATATTAAATGAGTAACTGCAGTAAAACAATTATATCGCCCTGATCAAAATTTCCATTTACCTCGCGTCTTGAGAGCATTATTGCAGATCTCTCGAAAGAACAACAGCAAACAGAAAGCGGGCAGCGGCTAAGCTAGGCTTCTGTTTCTAAATACATGTTCGAACTAAGAATTTTTAACATGTTGCAGCCCTGTCAGCAAATGGATAAATTAATATCAAAAATTCGCCTCAGTTGCGAAATGTTACTGGTCTTCACCCAGGTTTCAGCTAGAGTTTATTTTATGCTTCTGAAGAAGGCTACATTACTTTAGCTGAAACCTGGGTAAAGACGAGTAACATTTCGCAACTGAGGCGGATTTTTGACATACATGTTCGAACTGTTGCATATGGTAATACTTAACGATAAACAATGGAGTGGGGAGAATAACTATTCCTACGAAATGATATTCCAAGACAACGATTTCAGAATGAAGTATGTATTGAAAAAGGCAGAGTAAAACTTCACGTGATCTTCACACATAAAATAGGACTGAACAATATCATGTTTAACAAAGTGAACAATGATATAAAGAGGGTACAATGTTAACACAGAATTTCTTTAAAAATCAAACAGCTGTATCAATTAATATGTTAGTAAGTGACTCACGGAAGAGGGGTGGTTTTTCTTTCAAATCTGAGCAAGTTAACTAGCTGACAATAATCGTACGTAGCTGCACTGTGCTGTAGTCTTACTTCAAACTTCTTCTCCTTAAAAAAATGACATTATTAAAAAAAATATTCTCTTCGCTTTGTAATCAATACCTATTATTCATCCTTATTGCCCTTTACAATCAATCTTTCTTCATCTAACAGATACAATCACAAGTCCACACAGCACTACTAAATACGTCCATCATCTGCCACACTTCAACTCAGAATATATCGGCCTGCCTGGAGGCAAAGACTGTGCCACGACAAGACCAAAGATTGTTCGACAGTAACGTCACTTCTCTCTCTGACGTGCACATACAAAAATCAAAATGACATGACCGTCTTACACAGTTCGTGATTTTTCTAATTGTTGAGCTAAAACACGAAAATAATTAAAATCATCAAGGTTTATTAATGCCGATTTGAATAACAATGTTTTTTATACATGAAACGCATTCGCAGTTGCGAATATGGACAACAATCAGCTGTGTAAGGGAATAACAACAATGAAAATTTGTGCCAGATCGGGACTCATCTTCGGATTTCTCACTTTACGTGAGCAGCTGCCTTAAGCGCTTCGGCTATCCATGCACGGTTCACAACCAACAACAAAAATGTCGTCATTCCTGCTTCATAATCTGTACTTGTGCACACGTTATGTAATTCCCATACAAGGGACGACATTTTAATTGAAAGTCGCTGCATGGTATCGATGGATAAATTGGCACAAATTTTCATTGTCCTCTTTCCCTTATACAACTGCTGGTTGCCCATATTTGCAACTGCGAATTCATTTCGTATATTTCGTAACGGCTCTAGTAGCTGCAGTGCCTGTTACTTTGGACACTTATGCATGTCCTAAGGAATACTGCATCCTTCTTCAAACCCTTTCGCTACTGTAGGCGTGTATCCAATCCTGATAGGCCGTTCACCAGGTGCAGTGGACGTGTATACGTGCGCCGCATGCGTTTTCCAGCTGTGCTAAGGATGTCTGAATGCGTCCTGAGCCGTTGACCTCTCACTGCTGCAGACGAGTGACTTGCATACCTTCACGAATAAAAAAGATTCGAATATTTATTATGCGACATATGTGCCAAAATGCGTGCTATCACTAGCAAAAAACCTCTTTTCGGTATCTTGAATTGTTTATTAGATACAGGGTGACAATTATTGAATTATAGAAAATAAAGTCGTCGTAACTCCTAAAAGGTTTGCGTTACTCCGTTTAAACTGCACGGTTAGCTGCAGGGTATGATGAGAATTAGTACGCGTACGTGCATGCGCCTTGTTGTCGGCCATTTGCACGTGATAAATTGGCGGATTTAGGGGACTGAAAATCCGCATTTCGCGACTGAAAACTCTCTTCACCTTCAACAAGTGACTGTGTGCTGTGCAATGGCCAGTCACGGAATAATCGATGCGATATTTCTTGATGGCACCGTGACTAACGAACGGTATTTGAAGCTTTTGGAAGATGATTTCATCCCCATTATCCAAAGTGACTGATTTCGGCAACATGTGAGTCATGTAAGATGCAGCTTGACCCATCGAAATAACATTTTGGGGACCGCATTCTGACTCCGGAGTACCCAGAGGCCACTGGCATGGGCTTTGATTTGCTGCCATATTCTCCAGATCCCATCACATGCGACTTCTTTTTGTGGGGCTATATCAAATACAATTTGTACAGCAATAACCGCAAAACCATCGCTGAGCTGAAAACAGCCATTCAGGTCATCGACAGCAACGATGTTCCGACATTTCAGTGGGTCATGCAGAATTATGCTATTCGTCTGCGCCACATCATCGCGAATGATGGCAGGCATATCGGACATGTCACAACCTAAATCCGAATATCTGTAATGACGTTTACATGTTGTGTGTACGTCGTAATTTGTAACTAATTTACTTTTTTTTCGTGTTAGATGACGATTGTTATGACGAAATGATTTGCGGCGCGCAAGGATATTTATGGCCGCCTAACGCGGCCGTCCTTCTGATATAAAACCCAATAACTGGAGAACGAAATGAGATATCGTTCAGCTCTCAATTTTAAATAAAAACTCGGTGTCTTATCTACACTTCATTCAATACAATGTAAGAAGTGAAATCAAAGACACGCAAAGGTTACGCGATGTGTTTTTACCCCTGCGAATTCTTTTAAAATTCCATACAATGTTTTATTTACTTTGATGCAGCACAGTAAGACCGAAAAGAAATTTAGTTATTTATCGAGTCAAGATATCAGACTGTGTAAGTAGGCTGTTTGTGTGTTGGCAGCGCAATAGGCTGTGTTAATATTACGGTATATTGATAATTTTTACTTTATGGACCGTATGAAAGTATCTGAATGAAACACAATTTTATTGCCATACGCGTTTCGCCTTTATTTTCTGCAAGGCAATTTCAGTGGCTGGTTGCATGGACGTTTTCCTACATATTACGCTCCTGTTGCATTTTTGGTGTTGTTGTTCTTCTTCTAAATGCCAATTTGCGGTTTATTTCCCACATTTCACAGCACTATGAACTTGACACTTGTTTCGATGCAATGTTTTGCTTTGTGCTGCCGACTGTCAGACAGGAAATCGTCGATGTAACCTTCCACTGAAGATGCCTTGCAGAAAATAAAGGCGAAACGCGTATGGTAATAAAATGGTGTTTTATTCAGTTGGTGTCAGACGGCCCATAAAGTAAAAAATGAGATATTGTTCAGCTCTCAATTTTAAATAAAAACTCGGTGTCTTATCTACACTTCATTCAATACAATGTAAGAAGTGAAATCAAAGACACGCAAAGGTTACGCGATGTGTTTTTACCCCTGCGAATTCTTTTAAAATTCCATACAATGTTTTATTTACTTTGATGCAGCACAGTAAGACCGAAAAGAAATTTAGTTATTTATCGAGTCAAGATATCAGACTGTGTAAGTAGGCTGTTTGTGTGTTGGCAGCGCAATAGGCTGTGTTAATATTACGGTATATTGATAATTTTTACTTTATGGACCGTATGAAAGTATCTGAATGAAACACAATTTTATTGCCATACGCGTTTCGCCTTTATTTTCTGCAAGGCAATTTCAGTGGCTGGTTGCATGGACGTTTTTCTACATATTACGCTCCTGTTGCATTTTTGGTGTTGTTGTTCTTCTTCTAAATGCCAATTTGCGGTTTATTTCCCACATTTCACAGCACTATGAACTTGACAATTGTTTCGATGCAATGTTTTGCTTTGTGCTGCCGACTGTCAGACAGGAAATCGTCGATGTAACCTTCCACTGAAGATGCCTTGCAGAAAATAAAGGCGAAACGCGTATGGTAATAAGATGGTGTTTTATTCAGTTGGTGTCAGACGGCCCATGAAGTAAAAATTGTCAACATACCCTGATATTACACGCAACTGAGGCAGACAGGACTACAAAAGTTGAAGATGTGTTAATATCGCTGGCACAGATCCTGTGGTTGGACGAACTAGCAGCTACCGAGTGGATAAAGAAGAGTATGGACATGTTTTTCCTAGTGAAGACTGTGTTGGCAGGTCACGCAATGTAAAGTGAGATTAAATTTCTTATAGGAAAATAATGCAAGGAAAGGCATGATAATGGATATGTGGTTGATAATGTTTCGGTAGGGGAATTATTGAGAACTATATAATTTTTGGAACTGGATATCACACGAATAAGGCAAAATTTTCTAAATACGTTGTTCGATCTTCAACAAAATCTTTCTGTTGCTGACCAGATGCCTCCTAGTAGTCAGAGTCCATAGTAGTTACAAGCTTTTTATTTAGATGGCTGTTGTTGCCACTTGCTGTAGTTCGTGTTATGAAGATTTTCTGTGAGGTAAGTGACTTATAAAAAAAGAATGCGGGTTTCCACTATTGGGATTCGTGATGGAAATGAGTTTAGGCAATTAACAGAGTTGGGGTAGTTTCATATTTCTTTAATTTCATGTTTTTTGGATTTGTGTTATTGTTAGGATTTCTTGCAAATCAGAGCCATTCTTTTGTATTAATTATTGGAAGTCATGTTGTCAATGTATTGCAGTCAGATTGTTTTGGGCTTGTAAACTGTGCGTAATAAATGAATAGGTTAAGTTTGAATTGCCTTTGTCACGGAAAATTCGGTAGGTCAGTGTATAATAAAAATAATTAATGACTTCGTTTCAACTGTAAGATGCGCAAAAAGAAAATTTTTCCCTTAGCAGTTTCGAAAAATCGAGTGACAAGTATTTCATATGGGCCGGAACGCCGACTCTAAAAGTGCCAGGCACCAGTATTTGTCGAGCACTGCAGCCATAACAGAAGCCCATTCGGCACGCAATGCAAAGAGCTCGTCTAGATCAGCGAAGGAGTTAACAAGACAGGCACTGCAATATCGTTTTCTTTTGAGGCTGACAGTCACGTCTGTGCAAAAATCAGTATTTTAATTTTAAAAGTAGCATACTGTAAGTGTCAGCAAGCCTGTTTGTTAGCCAAACAGACAATAGCAAAAGGGAATGTAACAACCAAGCAAATTGTACTTATATTTAATTCAAATACTATACTTTCCCAAATAATCAGCATAAAAATTCAGTATTAAATAATCTTACTCCCAACTGATTTGCGCCTAGGCTTTATACTAATAATGTTACTTACCATATGTTCATAACTAAGTTGACTTAAAATATCATTTTCAATACTGAGGTTTGCTAAAACGTTAAACTTACTTTCTAACACAAAAATTCGAAACTTTTTGTTGGTCAACTTCAATTGTGAAAAATTACCTTTTTGCCCTGCTGCTTCTGATAGTAAGTGAGAGGTACGGTCTTGCCAACCATCTTACCGTGCGAAGAGGAACAGTAGTTAGCACACTGGACTCGCGTTCGGGAGGATATGGTTCAAATCCGTGTCCGACCATCCAGGTTAAAGTTTCGAGCGATATCTCTAAATCGCTTGAGGCAAATACCGGGATTGGGCACGGCCAGCTTGCTTCCCCACCCTTGACCTGTTCCGAGCTTGTGCTCCGCCTCTAACGACCTCACTGTCGCTGGGACGTGAACCACTAATCAAAGGGAGGGGGGGGGGGGGGCTCTGAGCACTATGGGACTTATATTTTGAGGTCATCAATCACCTAGAACTTAGAACTACTTAAACCTAACTAACCTAAAGACATCATACACGTCCATGCCCAAGGCAGGATTCGAACCTGCGACTGTAGCGGTTGCGCTGTTCCAGACTGTAGTGGCTAGAACCGCACGGCCACATCGGCCGGCGTACCACTAATCATTCTTCCCTCCTAGCAGCGATTCTGATATTAGACGTCTTTGATATTTTATGGGTCCTGATTTGTTTGAAGTGAGGTATGGAAGAAGTGTGATCTTCGCAAAATCTGACTCATTTCAAACTGTCAAAATTCCGTTAACTATTGTTTATAAGTCGTCGCGGTTTTCCCGAATAAAGTGCAAAGCTTTTGGCAGGGCGCCACTGGGAATAGGACGTGAAGGAGAGCGAGATTTGAGAGATAACTGCTGGCTTAATTTATATCAGTTGCCCACTAAAATATATTCTAAGATAAAAAACAACACGGCAAGAAGGGATAATCCGACTGGGACGGAAATAGGTAGATGTGATGTACAGACAAACAAATGATTACGTTTTCACTGGTCATCGGGCCTTAACTCATGCGGGACTGATCACTGAGGACAATTCTACTCCATTCAATGATGTTCCACGTCGAAGACGTGTCTGCGGACGCCAGCGATAGTATTGGGCCAACCTGAATGTCTTCGGCCATACCGCACCGACAACCAGGAGTGATGGTCTGGGCTGCCATGTCTTTTCGTAGCAGGACCCTTCGGTTATCATCTGCAGTACCCTTACAGTACAGCGTTACGTGGAGGATATTCTAAGCCCAGTTTTGTTGCCCTTCATGACAAGCCATCCTGGGCTTACACTTCAGCAAGATAATGCCTGCCCTCACATTGCAACAGTTTCTACTGCCCGCCTTCGTGCTTGTCAAACCCTAGCTTAGCCAGCAAGATCGCCGGAACTCTTCAAAATTGAGAGCGCTTGGAGAATTTAGGGCACAGCCCCCAAACCAGCTCGGGATTTTTGGGATCTAACGCGCTAAATGCACAAAATTTAACTCGATATCCCTGAGGAGGACTTCCAGCAACTCTATCAATCAGTGCCAAGTCGAACAACTGCTTGTGTAAGACCCAGAAGTACTCCAAAGCGCCGACCCTTGTGGCCGAGCGGTTCTAGGCGCTTCAGTCCGGAACCGCGCTGCTGCTACGGTCGTAGGTTCGAATCCTGCCTCGGGCATGGATGTGTGTGATGTCCTAAGGTTAGTTAGGTTTAAGTAGTTCTAAGGCTAGGGAACTGTTGACCTCAGATTTTAAGTCTCATAGTACGCAGAGCCATTTGAACCATTTTTTTACTCCACAACATTATTGACGTGCTCAATTTGTGAAGCTTTTTCTCTTGAATAAATCATCCAATTTTTCTGAAATTGTTTGTATGTACATGTACATCACATATACCTACTTCGTCCCATTTAGGTAATTCCCCCGTGGTGAGTCCTGTTTTCACTGTGGAATGAATGTCGTGTGCTTTTTGATATGTACGTTGTGTCTTAATTTTTGAAAGAGGTCCATGAGCACTGCTGCCTTCCTTGAACATCTAGTGTCATCTTTAAAGTACTCCACGAAACAGTACGTTTGCAATGTAAATAAAATGAAAAACACAACCACATGGTGCTGACATTCACAAGAAGCCAACAAAATTTACAGGCACACAATAATTTTAAAATTTCGACGTAAGCTAATACGCATTTCGTCGTTTCCGATTCATCATAAACCTCCTCAGGTATCCATTTCCATCGCTTTGACATCGCGGTGAACGCCCTTTAATAATCAACTGAAACACAGAAGCTGATGTTGAGCTACAACGTGTCGATTGGCTAATAGAATAAAGTATTTTGAGACAGTACACAGATATTTACCATTTAGCTTGTGATGCATGCCGCTACCTCGGTTTACCCAAAAAAAAAAAAAAAAAAAATCGCTATGGCTGCAATAAAACTGACAATATATTTATTCACGATTGCCTTGGATTTGTAGCCTACAAACAATATTCACGGTGCGATACTGCAGCTGTAAAGTGAATTCTGTAACTGTTTCACACGACAACGGCCATTTGACGTGCCAGGTTGATCAACCGGGAGCCTTGCAAGAAAGGAAATTGCAGTCTGGGCGTGACGCGGTCCCACGCCACCAGTGCTGAGAGCTGTTCTGCAAACAACCGCCGTTAGTCGGCAGCAGATTGAGAAGGTAGCGGCTCAGCTGAGATCGGCCTTAAAGTTCCTAACTGGATCAGTATTACTAAGTAACAGTAATAATAACTGGAAATGAGCTATGGCATTGTTGGCCGGGAGGCCCCATTCAGGGAAGTTCGACCGCCAAGTGCAAGTCTTATTTTATTCTACGCCACATTGGGCGACTTGCGCGTCGGTAATGAGGATGAAATGATGATGACGACTCAACACCCAGTCCCCGAGCGGAGAAAATCCCCAACACGGCCGGGAATCGAACCGGGGCCGCTTGCATGGGAGGCAAGTACGTTACTACCCAGCCAAGCAGGTGGACACAATAATAATATATCCAAATGGGCATGAAACACAAACATATTCAACGAGAAATGTCTGGAATTTGCGGACGATCTCGCAGTCTTCTGAAGCCAAATACATCTTTAAAAAAACTGCAAAAAATTGCACGGAATACTGCTTTGCAAATTTCTTAGAAAAAATGTAATACATGGAGAAATCTGACATCGAAGCTGCTCGATATGACATACTTGCATAAAACACTATCTGTTTACTTTTCACGTCAGATCTGCGAAAATATCAAGCCTTCGACGAGATTCGCGATCGTCTTCATCAGGAGCAACTCGCTGTCCTTGTTCGGCGTATGTCATGTTGTTGGAGATAGTGTTCATGTCTGCAGTGTAACTACACCAGTCAGTTGTTTCCGAAGAATGCGGTAAAGGGTTTCATTGAAAGCTCTAGGTTTTACCCAGATCTGACAGATCATCTTATACACTGACAGATGATACAGGGCAAACTTCCAACAGTAAAAAACAGCGGGAAAGTCGCACTAATTTCGTATTTCAACTACTTGGGAGAAACTATTCAACCATGGGCATTCAAAGACCAATCAAGAAAGTAAACTTTAAAAGGCATAAACGGTCATGTGGAATCACTGCAACAAGTTACCCATACCTATCAATGCAAATTAAGGCACTATAATGGTCATAATCCGTAAACGCTATGCGAAGTAGAAACAACACACAGTCCCAAGCAAGAAAAGTTAGAAGCAGTGTCACGACGCAGGATTTGGGTGGAGCGGAGTTCGGTTGGGGGTTATGCAAGCGTGGGCTTATAATTAATATTGCCATTATTAAACAATATTTTACAGCACCAGACTGGATACGAATGTCAAGCCTTTGCAGTCAGATTCACTTTCAAGAGCAATAACTTCAGAAATCAGTTGATGAAAGAGATCAAAACAATATTCCGCCCCAGACGGGTCACAATAAACTTATCTCACAAAGAGTAACAACATCACACAACAGAATTTATGCTAAAATACATCCATATATACATAAAACATTCTTGCGTCGGCCCAGAATAACTACTCAAGAGGGCTCCAAAACAAAATGACATCTTGTTTCTGCCCGTGATTTAAAGTCAGGCAACCTACCAAAGAAAGTAGCTACTACCCGGTAATAACTTTAAAAGGGCGCATTATCTGCAGTACGAATGCCAACACGAATGTACTGTGTCTGGTTGAATTGTAACGCATGTCGTGACATGTGATGCTCTTTGCAGTATCCTATGTGTGTTTACGACTTTACCGAATATTTGGACTACATGGTTCAATTACGAGTTAGTAGCCGGAAACTGCAACTGATATTATCTCGAATGAGTACTATCGTCGTTGGCTGACAACATACTAACGATATAACGTTATTAGTTTGTTCGTTGTGATGCTTATCTGGCTTAGTTCCGAATATGATTTGATTTAAGGGGAATTATTTATTAGAAATATTTCGCTGTTTCCGAATATATCAGCTACGGTTATTCAGGAAGCAGATATTATTTCCGAGAAACATGGAAGCCATAGTCAACAGTAGCAGACTTCGGAAAAGCAGCTGAGCCTGTAAGTGCATTTCTAGTTTTTTTTTGTGCGATACTTTTGGTTCTTTCATTTAGTAGAATGTTATTTTTCAGTTATATGGACTGTATTTTGTGAAAATTAATGCGGAGTTCTTACTTTGGTTGTTTATGGCGTTTTTAACAGATACCGACAGTTGTTGTTCTCGGTTATAATCGATTTAGTGTCGAACAGTTCATATACAGCATCTGTAAATTCGCAATATTTCGAATAGTTTCCGTTTTTACCAGAATAATTTCATTCCATTTCATATTTTACATTCTGACGCCCAATACAGCGGTAGTGTGTGTTTTTACAATAGGGGTTACTCGATTCCTTTTTCGTTTGAAAACTATTTCTTTCATTACATTATTCGTAATCCTAATTGTTTGTTTTGTGACATTGTTAATTTTTTTTCACACACTGCTTCTGTCTATTAAGTTAAAGAAATTCATATTGATATTACGTCACATTGGGCATAATATTTACGACGTTTGTCGCATGTTTTTTGCGTCACTCGCCAAAGCCAAAGACTCGTATCGAAAACTCTTTATCCTTTATGGATTACCTGTGCGCAATAGACTGCTCGCCTGTTCTCCAACCTTGTTGGTTTTTTTTTTTTTTTTTAAGTAAAGATCTGACTGTAAAAATTAAGTTTCACTCACCGTACTCGCGATGTTCGATGCTAGACAGAATTTCATAAAGACTCAAAAATATAACTCAGCACACAACTCGCGATGTGTAAATGCGAGTGCGCAGTCAAATAAAATCATGAATGTAAATGAAAAGGCTGGTACTAATCTCGCTGACAAAGAAGTAACTCAATCAACAGTTTAAGTTTTAACTGAGCTTCATTGAGTCATACACAACTTCCCACACTTCTCACACGTGAACTAATTTGCAAAATGTCTCCTTAGCATTTATCACTGCAGTAAAAGGAGGAACAATATAACTTCATTACAAAAGCCATACAGGAAATTTAAACCATAAGCACTGTTATAACACTCAGCGTACTAAGTAATTACAAACCCAACAAACCACGTTACCTTAAAATGTTACTTCTTCTCATTCATACAGTATTATAATCCTTCCGCTTAATATCTTTCTTCAAATATTATATTACAGAAATTGCTCCAGAAATATGCCTCTGCTCCAGGACAGGCGAAGTATTATTCGCGCAAACAAAGTTGACACTCGGCGCGGTGGCTGATGGAAGCGACTGTAAATGGGAAATGCCTTTACGGTCGCTCCCATGAGCCATCGTGCCGGAGTGTCAACTTTTTTTGGCTTAGAATATATTAACGCACGTTGCTGCTATTTATAGCACACTCTGACTCTGTGCTGACCAAAAAAAATAAATAAATAAATAAATAAATAATCTAAGCTCTCTGACCAACATCGCTGGTCTCGAACATAGTTCCAAAGCGTATAGTTAGAAAGGCAATGTTAAATCCATATTACAGATCTTCAGAACATTTATCAAATTTACAAACTAATTCATATTTGTGTCTCATGACATACTCAGAACTATCACACCAAATAGGACAGCCACTTTTCACATCTCACATAACACACTAAAGCGGCTGTTGGGTGTAGTGCATGACCAGTTAACGACTTTTCACAGATACAAAGACGTATGTGGTATGAAGTGCTCAGCTAATGTGGTTTGCTAGTTGTTCATATTGTAACATAAATAAGCTCTTACATAGACATATGCTGTAATGACTATGTTCAAATGGTTCAAATGGCTCTGAGCACTATGGGACTCAACTGCTGAGGTCATTAGTCCCCTAGAACTTAGAACTAGTTAAACCTAACTAACCTAAGGACATCACAAACATCCATGCCCGAGGCAGGATTCGAACCTGCGACCGTAGCGGTCTTGCGGTTCCAGACTGCAGCGCCTTTAACCGCACGGCCACTTCGGCCGGCCAATGACTATGTCAACATAAAGTCTCATACAGTAAGAGTTTAAACCTAACTACTTTTAACTTGTATGCGGAGAGGTACAATAGCATTACAGATGCAGCAGCTGAATTTACAGACCTATAAAAAGAATAGAAACAATACTGCACCTATTTAACAATGTGGAAAAATACCTGGGTACTGTGGTACAAATGTATAACTAAGGCTAAACTTATTGGTACCTCTATTAAAGCAATTACAGGGCCTGCAGTTTCTCTTTAAAATTTCAACGAAATTCCTGTTGTTTAGGCCAATGTTTTCATTTAAGACCACTTTTTTTCCAAATGCTGTAAATCATTTCTTCCAGAATTTCAGTAAGGGGGCCTTTACCGATTCTATGTAATAACTGTAAGTTGCCCTCAATATTACAAACGGAATGGTTTTCATTTTTCAGGTTTGTGTTCTTAGAGTTTTTTACGTTAGTTGCGATTAATTTGGGCGCAATATAATGTTTTTCTAGTAGTTCTGCTTCATCATTACTAAAAGAAATATCAGCAAGATTAACTACTTTGTTGTGAAAAATAAAAGAGGGCACCACTTGAACTGGTTCATTAGTTGTGAGTTTAGTAAGTGCTTTAATCTTATTACAATGCCTTTTCCTGTTACTGTCTACATTATCATCAATTAAGTCTCTAACAACTCTAGGGCCATTTACAAATATGTTATTTGTATCTGACGTATGTTTCATGTCCAGTTTCTCCAATGTAAACTTTATCACAATCGCTGCACTCAATTCTATATACTCCAGAATGGGCAAACTGGTGCGGTATGAAAAGTTCTTGCGACGTTAGTTTACGGCAATACGACATATTTTCAAATACGAGGGGCACCACATTCTGAAAATATGTTGTGATCTGCCAAGCCAAGGAAAACGTGTCATCCTGGTATACCAACGAACAAAACTAAAACTGGCAAAATACTTTGAAAGTACAAAATTTGATAAGAAACGTCTGTCTCTGTGCATAAGGCCTGCATATGCACGCTTCAGGAGAAAATAAGTAACAAGTGAGCTGTAAAGTAACGGTTGCTCCTGGAAAACAGTGGATAAAAGAAGAACTAAAGTGTAAATGTAAAAAGAAAGCGTTGTTAAAAAGCAGTTGTTTGGCTCAAATGTCTTTGAGCACTATGGTACTTAACTTCTAAGGTCATCAGTCGCCTAGAACTTAGAACTACTTAAACCTAACTAACCTAAGGACATCACACACATCCATGCCCGAGGCAGGATTCGAACCTGTGACCGTAGCGGTCGCGTGGTTCCAGACTGTAGCGCCTAGAACCGCTTGGCTACCCCGGCCGGCAGCAGTTGTATATCACCCACCCTAATCTGCAGAAATGACCAGACCCTAGACGTTGTTAATGATTTTATTGATGATGAAGTAGTCAGCAGTATTAGGAATAGGCACTATAATAAGATTAAAGCACCTACTAAAGTGACAACTAATAAAATAGTTCAAGTGGAGCCCTATTTTCCTTTTCACAACAAAGAAGTTAATCTTACTGATATTTCTTTTAGTGACGATGACTCAGAACTACTAGAAAAATATTATTTTACGTCCGAGGTAAATGCAACTAACATAAAAAACTTTAAGAGCACACGCGAAAGTAAAACAAGATTGCACTAAAATTTCCTTTGCAAAACGTAACCATAAAGTTAGTAAGGTTTCGAGGTTAATAACCGATCTAATTAGACCTGAAAAATTTTCAAAGCACTATGCTAGTAAGCTAAGTATAAAAGAAGATAATCGAAAATGACACGCTCATAAAACAGTTGCTTTAAAAGCAGATAAAGGGAATGCTGTTGTTACTTTAAAAGAAGGTATTTACATTGAAGAAACGCTGAAGTTCTTTGGCGAGAATGATATTAATGTAAGGGATAGGGAGTCCACTGATAAATCGAAGTGGGTATTAAAAATTCTATTCGTAAATGTGACTTTCTACTCACTGAAACAGAGAAATTCTCTTTTCACTATGAACTCCAGTACACCTAAACTGAGAAAATTGTCTAAGTTAACTAAAGATGGCCACCTGATTGACCCAGTTTTTGGCTATACAGAAAGTCTCGAATATTTACTTATTAAAAGTTAAATAAGATTATTAATAAGCATTACACCTTCACTGATAATTATTCTATAAAAATATGAATCAGTTGGCGCTTTTGACAGAAATATTAATACAATAGGAGAAGCAAAACTTATATCATTAGACTAATTAACCTATTACAATATAAACAATTAGGACTAGCTGAAATTGTCGAACTCATTGAGCAAAGTATCTATAACAACTTTTCTTTCGATAACAAGACTGGTAAACAAAACAAAGGTCTAGTGATTGGTTGTTACCTAGAAGCCACACTAGCAACATATTTTTAGATAATTTTAAAAAGAAATTTTTAAAGGGCAATCACAAGTTCCGAAAAAGTCTATTACAGAAGATTTGTAGTCGATAGAATAATTCTCATAAATGGAAATACGAAAGAAATTAGTGACCAACCTAACATTTGTAAGAGTATGCATAAAAACTAAAAATTTGTGAATGAAATTGAGAAAAGCAAGGGAATTAATTTTTTATGTGAGAATAAATAATGGTAAGCATAAATTAAACTACAAATTGTATCATACATCACTGTTCTTGCCACCCTGAAAGACATAAACACGCTTTCTTCCAATCGATGACTGAATGATTAATTGAGTCACCTATTTCATAGGAAAATAGACAAGAAGTGTTAGATACATTACCATATACAGCAACACGTAATAGTTACGCTTCTGTCGTGGTAGATAGATTACTGAACTCGAAATTAAAGGCTAACGAAAAACAAAAAAACAAAGGAATTGACCAAATAAAGAGAGAAAAATGAAGCCATTTTTGTCACACTTCTATGTATAGGGAAAGTATCCGATAAAACTCAATACACTTTTCGTTATTCTAACGTCGAAGTAGCTTTTCATACAAGCAAACACCACAAATAATATAGTGCGCCCCATAGATCAGACAAGCCAGTTAGACCAGTCAGGAGTATATAGAATTGAGAGCAATGATTGCGATAAAGTTTACATAGGACAAACTGGACATAAAATAAGATGAGAACAATCTGTAGCAAGAACAGGATCCCAGTGAGTGTAGTTGGTGCTAGGTTGAGAGGGAAATACTCATGCTAAAAAAAAAAAAAAAAAAAAAAAACAATTATTATTTTACTGGAAATCAACATTGTTACATTCCAAGGACATACGAACCCGCACTGCTAAACTCATAATAAACAAGTCAGTTAAATAACTCCAAAGATTTTTTTGCCACAGGCTATTATCTTTGAATATTTTCCGCGTCAAGTATCCAATATAAGTTATTTGTCTGATTACAACGCAGCTACTGAGTGGCAAAGTCACAATATACAACCAGCAAATTAACGAAAAGGACCTAGTCAGCCAAATCATAACTTAGGTATTTACCATATATTTACCACATAACAGAAATGGCGTTTCCAAATTTTGCTAAGATTATAACAAATAAGTCGACTGAATAGCTTCAATAATTCCTCCGCCACATGCAATTACGCTTGAGTACATTCAGTTTGAAGACTGCAGTATAAGTTAGTTGTCTGAGTACGATACGGCCAGAGATCGTCCAAGCGACGACATACAATCAAGAAATTAATCGACAGGCGCAAATTGGCCGAATTCTGACTCAAGTCCTGGAAACACACAGCATTCACGTATGTATCCAATAAGAGAAACGAATCTTCTGAAAATTAGAAAATCGCAGCAACAAAACTAAATTTGGAGCACTCAAGAAATATTAATATAATATTCTAAAAATATATAAGGACCGCACGCCAAGACTGATCCAAGTAACTGTTAATAACACGTGGGGTTCAAAAGGGATTAATAAAACCAGCCTATAACATATGTTTTGTTTATGTTTTGGATTGAAAGTCAAGATCGCAGATGAAATCTTCCTTATTTGGACGATTACTATTTTCTGCTAACAATCTAGCCTTCTCCACATCATAAAACATTCCGGATTAATGTTGATACAATTCTGATTTCGCAAATCATTAAAATCTTTCTTAAAATAACAACATCCATACATAAGAATTAAAAAAAGCATTTCATCGTTCGTGGCCAGTGTAACTGAACGATGGTCATAAACTTAGTAACTGACACAATCAGTATTTGCATCGTTTCGTAACAGAGATCATGATATATATGTTGCTGTGACGTGCTACATACAACATATATATCAAGACCTCTGTTACAAAATTACGTAAATATCGATTGTGTTACTTATTAAGTTGTAACGACATTACGCCTATGTTTTATGACCATTGTTAAGTTACATTCGCCAAGAACGATGAAATGCTGTTTTAATTGTCATGTATGGGTGTTGTCATTCTGAGAATGATTTAAAGATATTTGACGCTGTAATGGTACCAACACTAATACAGAATGTTTTATGATCTAAAGAAGACTAGATTGTTAGCCTACACTAGTAATCCATTCAAATAAAGAAGATTCAAGTGCGATCTTTACTTCACGAGTTTTCGATCTCTAACATAAATAAAAAATTTACAACAGATTGTGTATCTCTTGGTTGACAATGTCAACAAAATTGCTTACTATAATTAATAATCTAATCTAACTGTCAAGCTTATCGCCAGACCTAGCACGTAAGACCACTGTTCAATCATATGTTGGCCATATACTAAGTTCACTTTACTTGTGTAATAAAATGGAACACCTACAGCCATCCTTACGATGTTATTTATTATATGGCTACCAGTTTCGATGCTTCAGTGCACCATCTTCAGGCTTTAACCGACACTGAGGGCGTTAACTCCAATCGTATACACGATACATCAGTGGTCAACGTCTATGAACTGGTTTTTGCAGGCTACCTGTAACAAAGAAGCTGTGTCTCCGACCATCAACTACTAGCTTCGTAGTTCTTTTGTTGACACGTATTAATAAAAATCTTCATACGAATGATATTCAGCTCTTATTTGGCCTGCTTCTTCCACTGCCAGACAACCTTACGCCTGTACTGCGTACCGATATGGAATACCTGTTATGACTGTCACACGTACTTATCGTAGGAGGCGACAGACAGCTTATTATCTGTAAGATTCTAGTCATTATCGATGGGTAGATCTTTATGACCATCTTAGGCTCTACTATTTACAGTGATCAGCTGTGTAGACGTCTCTTTGTGGTAGGAATCGGTTAACAGCGTTAACGCCGATTACAATTTTAACGCGAATGAGTACAGTACAATATGATAAATGTGTATCATTTACTTTTTTATGATATGTGGTTTCCTTAATGAGTCACATCTGTGTCTTATGGTATACTTCTTTTTCAATGTATAATTAATCGTTTTATCACCTGTCGACAGTGATTTTATGTAGCTCCTAACATGATGCTGTGATTACTTTTATATAAATACGTAACATTTCGTTATGTGTGTGTTGTTGTTAACGTATTAGCCTGTAATTTTACTTATGCTCTATTTTATTTGAGATATAGTATGATGATGGTCATATGACTATAAATGGTTGTGTAAATAAGGTATTTTGCCAGCAACTCAAGACAGTAATACGACATTTTTTAAAATACAGCTGCTAAACTGGTCAAAAGAAGTGGCAGATAAGCAATGGCACAATAACATAAAATACGGATAAGCAAAATACACAATAACTTGCTGTTAGAACTGTACAATGCCGTATTTACAGTAGTTGTGGCACAATCAGGTTTCTCACGGCCTGATCATGCTTTCACTGAAGCAAGTTGTCTTCACCCAGCCTATTGCACACCATCCTCCACACTATAATGTAGTTGGCCAAGCTTTGGCTACTACCACTGCTTGCACATAGCAAATATAACCCACAAAAGCACACACAACTTTGTGTTCTGCAGTGTATTGCAGTAAGCAACTACTCCATCATTTCTCATCACTGAGTATGGGCTGTCACCTTCTGCTGTACACGAATAAAAAGACACCGTCTGCTGCAGCAGCTTGACCATGTCTGCGCTGCTGTTAGCTATGTACCGTGCTGATAACTACAGTACACCGGTGCTATTTTCACACTACTTGTGGTTCCGTGGCGTTCTCTTCTCCAGGGCTTTTCTTGCTTGGTGGTAATCCAAAAAACTCCCAGCCCACTCTGCTATGCTATCTTGCTGGATGACTGGGCCAACCCCTTGGCCAGCCACACCAATGAAAAGACAGTTCTGGCTGGCTCGTCAACAAGACCTCGATGCCATCCCATGACTGTTCTGCCACTGCCCACAGTGGCCACTAGCGCTGGCCCATGACAATGTGGCCATTCCCACTCCCAGTTTCTGACTCCCAGTTTTTACCGGTGATTTCTTCCCGCCGGCCGATGTGGCCGAGCGGTTCTAGGCGCTTCAGTCCGGAACCGCGCCGCTGCTACGGTCGCAGGTTCGAATCCTGCCTCGGGCATGGATGTGTGTGATGTTCTTACAAGGGAACCTCCCCATCGCACCCCCCTCAGATTTAGTTATAATTTGGCACAGTGGATAGGCCTTGAAAAACTGAACACAGATCAATCGAGAAAACAGGAAGACGTTGTGTGGAACTATGAAAAAATAAGCAAAATATACTGAGTAGTCCATGTGCAAGATACGCAACATCTAGAATGATACAAGCACAAGCGCGCCGTGGTCCCGTGTTTAGCGTGAACAGCTGCGGAGCGAGAGGTCCTTGGTTCAAGTCTTCCCCCGACTGAAGATTTTACTTTCTTTGCTTTCGCAAATTATGATCTGTCCGTTCGTTCATTGACGTCTCTGTTCACTGTAGTAAGTTCAGTGTCTGTGTTTTGCGACCGCACCGCAAAACCGTGCGATTAGTAGACGAAAGGACGTGTCTCTCCAATGGGAACCGAAAACATTTGATCGCAAGGTCATAGGTCAACCGATTCCTCCACAGGAAAACACGTCTGATATATTCTACACGACACTGGTGACAGCATGTGCGTCATATGACAGGAATATGTTGTCGACCCACCTAACTTGGCGAATGGGTAAAAAGATTCTTCTACCGTGCCCGATTTAGGTTTTCTCGTGGATGTGATAATCACTTCCAAAAAATTGATGAAAACATAAGAGTGTGTCACATAAACTTCAACAAATGAATGCAACAGTTTCACAGTCGCACAGTTTTCTCTGTGCTCTGTCAAAACACATGTTTTTAAGGTTTTCAAATTTTTCCGTGTGTAGACCGTCAAACCCTGCATATGTCCAAGCAGATCTGAACATGTCCTGGAATTTTGCACAGCGAAGTTGATTATGTGTGAGTGCCTGAACTCTGATAATTGTCTGAAAATAAAAAACTTTCACCCGAGGGAAGACTTGAACCAAGTACCTCTCGTTCCGCAGCTGCTGACGCTAACCACAGAACCACGGCGCTCTAGTGGTGACAGCATTCTTGATGTTGCCTATGTTTCGTGTAGACTGCTTAGTTTGTATATTTTGCTTATTTTTTCATAGTTCCACACAATTTCTTCCTGTTTTCTCGATTGATCTGTGTTCAGTTTTTCAAGGCCTATCGACTGTGCCAACTTATAACTGAATCTGAGGGGGTGCGATGGGGAGGTTCCCTTGTTAGCTTAGTTAGGTCTAAGTAGTTCTAAGTCTAGGGGACTGATGACCTCAGATGTTAAGTCCCATAGCGCTTAGAGCCATTTGAATCATTTCATTTCTTCCTGTGGGAAATACCTGAGCCAGCCTCACTGACCCGAAACATGCGTGACCATCGAACCACAAAAAGCCATTTCACTGGCTGGCCACAGCAGCTTCCAGGGGTGTATCTAGTCGATGTCGCCACTTCTTCTTGGTAGTGCAGGTTTCCTTCCTCCCTGCCACAGTGTTACAGCCCAGCTAGGCATGGCATCGCCTCCACCACTCAAAAGCACGTCCTCCCTCTGTATTCATGACAGAATTTCCACCTTGCAAACTGGCTATCAACCCACCAGAGGGAGCGAAAACAACAATCTGCTACTACAACGAGGATAAGACTGAGAGCTGTGCCAGCCACTGACGCACCAATTAAAACAAAATTACAACTCGTTTTAAGAGCAGATTTGGCGCGGCACTCCCTGTTGGCCTTAGACGTTTCCCACTTCACAGTGTACTAAAACGCCTCTGGGGTATGATTACAGAAATAGGAAGATTTTCTCCTAACTTAATGCAAACGCCAGTCTTTGCTCACTTAATGTTACCGATAATACAGTTGCCTACAGATATACACTCCTGGAAATTGAAATAAGAACACCGTCAATTCATTGTCCCAGGAAGGGGAAACTTTATTGACACATTCCTGGGGTCAGATACATCACATGATCACATTGACAGAACCACAGGCACATAGACACAGGCAACAGAGCATGCACAATGTCGGCACTAGTACAGTGTATATCCACCTTTCGCAGCAATGCAGGCTGCTATTCTCCCATGGAGACGATCGTAGAGATGCTGGATGTAGTCCTGTGGAACGGCTTGCCATGCCATTTCCACCTGGCGCCTCAGTTGGACCAGCGTTCGTGCTGGACGTGCAGACCGCGTGAGACGTCGCTTCATCCAGTCCCAAACATGCTCAATGGGGGACAGATCCGGAGATCTTGCTGGCCAGGGTAGTTGACTTACACCTTCTAGAGCACGTTGGGTGGCACGGGATACATGCGGACGAGCATTGTCCTGTTGGAACAGCAAGTTCCCTTGCCGGTCTAGGAATGGTAGAACGATGGGTTCGATGACGGTTTGGATGTACCGTGCACTATTCAGTGTCCCCTCGACGATCACCAGTGGTGTACGGCCAGTGTAGGAGATCGCTCCCCATACCATGATGCCGGGTGTTGGCCCTGTGTGCCTCGGTCGTATGCAGTCCTGATTGTGGCGCTCACCTGCACGGCGCCAAACACGCATACGACCATCATTGGCACCAAGGCAGAAGCGACTCTCATCGCTGAAGACGACACGTCTCCATTCGTCCCTCCATTCACGCCTGTCGCGACACCACTGGAGGCGGGCTGCACGATGTTGGGGCGTGAGCGGAAGACGGCCTAACGGTGTGCGGGACCGTAGCCCAGCTTCATGGAGACGGTTGCGAATGGTCCTCGCCGATACCCCAGGAGCAACAGTGTCCCTAATTTGCTGGGAAGTGGCGGTGCGGTCCCCTACGGCACTGCGTAGGATCCTACGGTCTTGGCGTGCATCCGTGCGTCGCTGCGGTCCGGTCCCAGGTCGACGGGCACGGGCACCTTCCGCCGACCACTGGCGACAACATCGATATACTGTGGAGACCTCACGCCCCACGTGTTGAGCAATTCGGCGGTACGTCCACCCGGCCTCCCGCATGCCCACTATACGCCCTCGCTCAAAGTCCGTCAACTGCACATACGGTTCACGTCCACGCTGTCGCGGCATGCTACCAGTGTTAAAGACTGCGATGGAGCTCCGTATGCCGCGGCAAACTGGCTGACACTGACGGCGGCGGTGCACAAATGCTGCGCAGCTAGCGCCATTCGACGGCCAACAGCGCGGTTCCTGGTGTGTCCGCTGTGCCGTGCGTGTGATCATTGCTTGTACAGCCCTCTCTCAGTGTCCGGAGCAAGTATGGTGGGTCTGACACACCGGTGTCAATGTGTTCTTTTTTCCATTTCCAGGAGTGTAGAAGCCATGGAGAACTCAAGATTAATCGTCATGCTTACTAGCGGGTATGGTAACCTTGCAAACTGTGTTGCCCGCTTTCTGTTTTTCAGTTATAGCGCCTCTAGCGTTCCATCCTGATTAGCACTGTCCCTTTGTACCATACTCACATTCATCCTACTCACCTGCACGGATGATGCTGACGACATTTCACTCATGATGATACTGTACCTACCAACGCCGCCCTACCTTGTAATTCACTCAAGGCCCCTTGCTTGCTTACTCGTCAGTTAAAAATTTTAAATCATTTCCCTAATTACAGAATCAGTATTTCTAGTCTATGTAACTACACATAAGCGTGTGTCTCACTCTCACGGAATTGAAGCACCAGCTGTACCTCAGCCAGAATCTGTTAACTTCCGTATTCATCTCCAGTTGCTACCCCAAAGTCAGTTGTAATGGTTCCCCTCTCAGATGGCAAAGCTATTGGGTTAACTCAGCCGTAATACTTCTAGGGCTCCTCCATTGAATGGATACCTCAAAGGCCAATTCGTCCTTCTGCAACAAAGTAGTACCCACTGGCGCATCATCAAAGGTCATATCTGAAACATGACAAAGGAGCCCAAGACACCACTGCCAAAAAATATAATCATACCCTGAAGTCAGGTACCACACTAGCTCAACATGCAGCCATGCTCTGCTACCAACCAGTGGCTCAGATTTGAGTGGTTTCAGCTGAGGGTTGTGGGCACATAAAACAACACTGTGAACGTAAATATTATGTCTTTGCACTCAGTTTCAGTTTCAGTAATAGTAATTTCAGAAATATGATGATACAATAGATAAAAACGATATACTATCCAAACAGAAATGATGTAAGCTTATCTCACAACCAACAACGATACTACACGAAGAACTTATGCTAAAATACGTCAATCCATTATATGAATAATGTAATCCCGCATTGGCCCAGGATGGTTATTCAAGAGATGTTCAAAATAAACTGATAACTTGTTTCTGACTGTGATTAATTTTAAAAGTGGACACCACACGTAGGAAGAAACTAACTGCTGCCCACTAATAACTCCACATGAGCGCAATAAAGTAGGTCAAGCCACTGACTCACTATAATTATCTTTTTCTATCAACACCAGGCTCTTACAGGCAACACAGCCAAACAGAACTACAATGAAGCGTCAAAGAAACTGGTAGAGGCATACGTGTGCAAATACAGACATATGCAAATAGAATACGGCGATGCGGTCGGCAGACGCCTATAGAAGACAACAAGTGTCTGGCGCAGTTGTTAGATCGGTTACTGGTGCTACAATCGCAGATTATCAAGATTTAAGTGTGTTTGAAGAACGTGGTGTTATAGCCAGCGCACGAGCGATGGGACACAGCATCTGCGAGGTACCGATGAAGTGGGGATTCTCCCATATGACCATTTCACGAGTGTACCGTGAATAGCAGGAATCCGGTAAAACATCAAATCTGCGACATCGCTGCGGCCGGAAAAAGATCCTGCAAGAAGGGGCCAAAGACGATTGAAGAGAATCGTTCAACTTGACAGAGGTGCAATCCTTCCGCAAATTGCTGCAGATTTCAATGCAGGGGCATCAACAAGTGTCTGTGTGAGAACCATCCAACGAAACATCATCGATATGGGCTTTCGGAGCCGAAGGCAAACTCGTCTACTCTTGATGACTGCACGACACAAAGCTTTTCTCCTCGACCAGGTCCGTCAACTCCGAAATTAGACTGTTGATGATTGGAGACATGTTGCCTGGTCGGAAGAGTCTCGTTTCAAACTGTATCCAGCGGATGGACGTGTACGGGTATGGAGACAGCCTCATTAATCCATCGACCCTGTATGTCAGCAGTGGACTGAATAGTCTGGTGGAGGCTCTGTAATGGTGTGGGGCGTGCGCAGATAGTGTTATGGGACCCCTGATACGTCTAGATACGACCCTGACAGATGCCACCTACGTAAGCATCCTGTCTGATCACCTGCATCCATTCATGCCCATTGTACTTTCCGACGGACTTTGGCAGTTCCAGCAGTTCAATGCAACACTCCTAAAGTCCAGAATTGCTATAGAGTGAGTCCAGGAAGACCCTTCTGAATTTAAACACTTTAGCTGGGTACCAAATTCCCCAGGCATGAACATTGTTGAGCTTATCTGGGATGCCTTGCAACGTGCTGTTCAGAAGAGATCTCCACAACCTCGTACTGTTACCGATTTATGGACAGCCCTGCAGAGTTCTTGGTGTCAGTTTCTTCCAGCACTACTTCAGGCACATTAGTCGAATCCATGCCAGATCGTGTTGTGGTACTGCTGCTTGCCCGCGGAGGCCCTACACGATATTAGGCAGGTGAACCAGTTTCTTTGGATCTTCAGTTTATAATAATTGAGTGACACAAGAAATAGCAGATAGGCAAATATACAATAACATAAAGTACAGGTTGTTGTTGTTGTGGTCTTCAGTCCTGAGACTGGTTTGATGCAGCTCTCCATGCAAAGTACAGGTAACCAAAATAAATAATAACTTACTGCTAGAACCGTACACTACCGTATTTACAATTTCACAATTAGAACGTTCACTTCTGCCCCCACTGATTCTGTGCAAGGTACTTGGCAATAGTTTTGGCACAACCAAATTTTCTAGTTCAAATGGTTCAAATGGCTCTGAGCACTATGGGACTTAACTTCTAAGGCCATCAGTCCCTAAGACGTACAACTACTTAAACCTAACTAACCTAACGACATCACACACATCCATGGCCGAGGCAGTATTCGAACCTACGACAGTAGCGGTCGCGCGGTTCCAGACTGTAGCGCCTAGAACCGCTCGGCCACTCCGGTCGGCAATTTTCTAGTGGCCACGCGGCATTTAAATTAAGCAACAAACTGAAGCAAGCTGACTTTCACTATCCCATCACTCAGTACCACTGACACTATAATCTTTTTGGCCAAACTCTTACCGCCACTGCTTGCCCACAGCAAATATGATGGCAAAAGCGCACCCCTCTTTGTGCTCTGCTCTGTATTCCCATAACCATCTATGCCATCATTCCTCATGACTAAGTATAAGCTGTCGTCCTCTCCTGGACTTAGGCAAGAAGACACCATCCGCTACACCAGCTTGTCTATGTTTGGGCTACAACTGGGCGTGCGCTATGTTGAAAATTGTAGGACAATGCTGCTATTTTCATGCTGCTCGTGGTTTCGTGGCATTCTTCTCTCCAGGGTTTTCCTTGCTTAGTGGCCTTTCACGAACTCCCAGCTCACTCTGCCACGACACCTCCCAGTGTTACAGAGGCGAAGCCCTTGGTCAGCCATGGCGATGCGAGGCCAAATCTGACCGGCATGTCAGCAAGGCGCTGATGCCACCCCATGACTAATGTGCCGCTGCACACAGTGGTCTCCAGCGCCCAGCCCTGGCGCAAAGGTGATACTGCTTCTTACGCAAATTACTGCTCATTCCCTCTTTTTACCGGTGACTGCTTCTCGTGGCATTTCCTTGGGCTGTCCTCGCCGGTGTACAACATGCCTAGCCAGTGCACCACGCCTTGCCTCATCGCCACCCCACAGCTTGACAGCTGTTGCCCAGAGTGGCCTCTGGTACAGTCTCAAGTCGGTCTCGCCACTGCTGAGTGGCTTCCTCCCTGTCGCGCTGCCACACCTCAGCTCATCATGGCCCTGGCTTCGCCACTTTACTAGATAAACACCATTCAGTTACGATTTGTATGTCGGACCCACACTGGTGCGACCATCTGGGTGGGCGAGTAAAAGAACGTGCCACTAAATTTTAGTTACGGGAAAATTGGACAGTGCACACGTGGTCGTCACCCTTGCAATGTATGCCATCAGCCTGCCACAGACGGTATGGATGTTGAATTGTTTACTGAAGAAGTACCATTATAAGATTAAAAAGATGGCCTCTGTGGAAGCAACTACTTTTGCTGCCTAGTAACTGAAGCCCATGGTCAAACAGAGCACACTTTCTGAGAATACTTGTGGCAGACAAAGCGCCTCACAGTTATGTAAGAAAAAAATGAAATATTGTTAGAATGTTGTATTTTGTACGTAGAATATTGTTGTAGAATGATATAGATATGAGAAATACTAAGTTTGAGCAAAATGATTAAGTAATTTCCACAACAAAATACTTTTCATTATTTTACAAGCGTTAGGGAATAGAGATAAAAAGCTGGATTTTTATGCAAAACTAGGATGTAGGAGGTTTGATAAATTTATCTGCAATTAATTTCGACAGTTTTAAAGGGAAGTGAATCATGAGCTATAAAGGCAGAAAACCGTAGTCGATTATCCTATAATTCAATACAAGCCAGAGTATAAAAAAATGCACCATTTTATTTCATATAATGGATTTTACAAAGGTATAGCGATAACAAAAACATACCACAGAGTAGATACCATTCAAGGTTACACTGAAACAAAATACGTGGTCAAACGCGTGTGAAATCTTATGGGACTTAACTGCTAAGGTCAGCAGTCCCTAAGCTTACATACTACTTAACCTAAATTATCCTAAGGAGAAACACACTCACCCATGCCCAAGAGAGGACTCGAACCTCCTCCGGGACCAGCCGCACAGTCCATGACTGCAGCGCCCTAGACCGCTCGGCTAATCCCGCGCGGCTACACTGAAACAATCACAATTGTTATACTAAGATATAAAGGTACAATTAAAGTGAAAAGTCCTTTCAGCATAGAATTACAATAGGAAAATTTACAGAGGCAACACGAAATCAGATGCTGTTATTAATAATTTAAAAGGCAGAGAGGTAGCTTTTTAAGGCGCTTTAACAGCGACAGTTCGGTTTCGAGGTACATTCTAGACAGAGCCGAAACTAAAGAAGCGACACCGAAGTTGCCTCGTGGTTCATTCGTTCCGTGGTTGGTTGGTTGGTTGTTTCGGGGAAGGAGACCAGACAGCGAGGTCATCGGTCTCATCGGATTAGGGAAGGACGGGGAAGGAAGTCGGCCGTGCCCTTTGAAAGGAATCATCCCGGCATTTGCCTGGAGCGATTTAGGGAAATCACGGAAAACCTAAATCAGGATGGCCGGACGCGGGATTGAACCGTCGTCCTCCCGAATGCGAGTCCAGTGTCTCATTCGTTCAGTGTGTTTCGCCTAGGTCACTATCAAACGTGTCACTGCTGAGCTCTACTATGAAGTGCGGTGGGATGTTATTCGCAATGGGGAACGCGATCCATCGAGTACCTGTACACGGATACCTACGAGTGACCTCGAGAAACTTTAAGATTGCACATTTACAGAACTGGTAGATGTTAACTTTCGAGTGAACTGCAAAACTTGAAATGTCTCTTTCGTTTGTGCCCTGCCCGTCGTATTCAAATTCCGTATTGCAAGTCGAGTATTAAAATTTATCACTTTTAGGCGAGCGACAAACAGTACTTTTGATTTAATTTCAGAAGAGTAATGAGATTTGGGCTCTGAACTGTGCCAAGTGCTGTTTAAAGTAGTAAGAATTGATGTGCGTAGTAAAAGACTTTGTGTGTGTGTGTGTGTGTAACAATAGAATTTTTGAGTATACCTTATTACTGAAGTGAGTAAACTTTTAGTTTTCGCTGTTATTTCCTCACCCCTTTTCAAAGCAGAGGCTATGACTTTATTTTTCAGTTTAGGCGAGCTGAAATGAGGACATATGGTATGCACATTGCATCAAGTTTTAGGCTACTTTACGGATTTTCATCAAAGTAGTTTACTAGCCCTTGTCGCGTATCGCAGAGATGACGTAACGAACGCGCCGCCCCACAAATCGCATGGTTTAAAGTGTATAGAAAGTTTTGCGAGAGTTTTGCTGTAAAATAGGGTTAGGAGAGAAATCATACAGGCAGCCCTCACTATTAAACTATTTTCTGTTTGAGTTCTAGTGGTGGCGTTTTTGCTTGAACGTGGCCATTCGAAACTTGAAATAGCCCTACCATATGAATATACAGGTCTTCAGTCAATAATAACAGCTTAAAATACATTGTTATTTCAGCTGGTTCAGTGTATTCACAGGCTTACTGACAGCGCCCACACTGCCTGCTTTCTCCTGCATACGACCATACTGGTTGCCTTCCAAACTGGTACTGCTGCGCTATCGTAATTGCCGTGTCGCTGTGTGTATGTACTGAAACGACTTCTGACGAAGCGAGCTCGCTGCGAGTACGATCGGCTCTTGCTCGTGTGCATCGCGCCCAAACCAAACTTTATTATTCGGCTGTCCCCCACCTTCGCCCTCCTCCTTCCCCCTTACGCGCAACTACGCTTTTCAGTGACATTAGTGTGAACACCTGTCAAAAGGCCGAATAACCGGCCTTTGGACCGCGAGACGTGCAGGAAGGGAGCCAGTAAGGTTCTGGAAGGTACCGACAGTGATCTGGAGTGATCCATGGCGCGTACAGCCTGACCGATACGATCCCACGGAATATCGACTGGATTTAAATACGAGGTGTTGGGTGGCAATGGAGTACAGTAAATTCATCCCAGTGCTATTCGAACCACGCACGTACATTACGAGCTGTGTGACATGTTGCGTTGTCCTGCTGGTAGGTGCAATCTTGCCGAGGAAAAACAAACAACATGTAGCGCTCCCTAAAGACAGATACATGCTTCTGTTGATCCATTGTGCCTTCCAGAATGACAGGTAGCCCAGGGAATGTCACGAAAACATTCCCCACATCATAACTCTTCCTGTTCCAGCCTGGATCTCTTCGACGATTGTTGCAGCGTGTTTGCTTTTAGACGTCTCAAGCCGAACACGCCAGTGGCCATGTGTGCGATGGAGGACAAAACACGACTCATCTGTAAACGCTACCTGTAACCACTCAGAGGATGTGGAAATTCTAGACTTCGTCGCCGATGAACAGCAGTCAACATGGGTGCATGAGCCAGGCGCCTGCTGCAGAGGCCCATACGCAGCAAAGTTCGCTGAACAGTCGTTGAGGAGACGTTGTTGGTGGCTCCTTGGTTCATCTGGGTGGTCAGTTACTCAACAGCTGCACGTTTCTTCGTTCGTACACATCTCCGCAGCCGCTTTTCACCCCTGTCATCCAAGGCGCTAATTTTGGATAGCGCCGTTTTGCCATGCTCAGTATACTTTAAACACGGGGGCACGTGTACATTTTACGAAGATAGGCACCCTTGGCCCAAAAGCCAATGATCATTCCCTTTTGGACGTCAGATAAATCGCTCCGTTTCCGCATTACGAAAACTTCTACCTTTTTTTCCGGGTCTCCCTGAAACGCTTTATACGCTCTTCATTGCTAGTTCTGCCAACTGCCGTTAGTGAGTGCTTACCGCATGTTGACGTCGAATATAGGTGGTGGTCACATTAATATGACTGGACTGTGTGGTTGCCTCGCTCAAGCGGTCGCCCATCTAAAAGTCCCTTTTACACTAGTGACGTTCTTGTCTCAATCGACTGCTCGTGGCAAGCGAATCTAGCACAGCGCCCTTGGCGTTTTATTCGTGGATTGGTCTCTGCGGTGAAAACGAGGTTTGAGGGAAATCCTTTTTACGAGAAAATCGAAAATTAGGGACAGAATGTGGGAATAAGCAATAATAATAGAGTTCATTAATGACCAAAGTAAAATTCATAGTGGATGTTTCTGGCTAATTAGGAAAAATCTCCACACTCTTGAGAGCAAAAAGAATAGGAAACGTGTCGTCCCAACATCTGACAAGAACTGCATTTACCTGCTAGAGAAAATATATACTTGCAAACATGCCAAGCAGTATTTGGCAGGCAGTAAATAGCACCGTTTTACTTCATCCTCTGTATCTTGATACCGTTCCAGATGCTAAATAACGTCGAAAATTATATTTCTCGTTAAACATGTCTGGCCGTTGAAACAATTCACATAAAAAGGGTTTATCTTCGTAAGTTATTATTTATGGACAGTTTAAAATAAATGCATAAATAAATAAATAAATAAGTTTGTTGTCGAGTTATTGTAAAACGTAAACAGCTTTTTAGTTTCAAATAGAGGGACTGGACAAAAATGTGGAAACACTGCGAAAAGCGCATGCTTGAACACACATACAGATGCTAGCCAAGCCTGCAGGCGGCAGAAGAGTGTTCTGTGTAGTTGTGAGTGCAATTGTTGGAGCCAAGTGATTTCAAATGTGGAAAATTGTTGGTGCTTCCATACCCAAGGGAGCCTAAGTGTTCGGTGTTTCAAGACGCTGTGTGAACACGGTCTACACCAAAACACCACGAAGGGAGCTCCATAAGCAGCGAATTGCGTGGCGACTGGAATTGCAAAACTGCTCATCTGTGAAGCAAACTCCCATAACAGGAAAGCCTGGTGCCGAAGCCATAAAACGTGGACTATGGAGCAATAGAAGAAACTCTTTTGATCGAATGAGTCTTGCTGTACAGTTTTTCTAAATTCTTCTCGAGTTAAGTCTAGCGTACGCCGTCCCATGCCTACGATGCAGATTGCTTGCTGCCAGAAGTGAAACATGGCGGAGATTTGGTGATAGTTTGGGCAGCTACATCTTGGGCTTCATGGACCCCATGGTTGTTCTGCAATGCCGCGTTTCTACCAAGGATTATGTGGCTATTTTGGCTGAGCTGGTCCGTCCCATGATACGGTACAATGTTTGTTCCCCAGTGATGATGCTGTTTTCCAAGTCGACAAGACCCCTGTTCACACAGCTCGAACGGTCCAGGACTTGTTTTGTGAGCACAAGGATGAATTGTTGTATTTCTCCTGGTCACCACAGTCACCAGATCTCAACATGGAAAAGTTGGAAATTAAAAGATAGTTACAAAGAAGGTAACTGCGAAGAAATCATAAGTGACAGAAGAAATACTTCAGTTGATAGACAAAAGAAGGAAGTATAAAAATGGTCAGCGAAATTCAGAAACACAGAAGTGCAGATCACTTAGGACTGAAATTAATGGGAAGTGGAGGGAAGCTAAGGCGAAATAGCTACGTGAAAAATTTGAAGAAATCTAGAAAGAATTGATTGTCGGACGAAATGACTCAGCATACAGAAAGCCCAAACAACCTTTGGTGAAATTAAAAGGAAGGGCGGTAACATTAAAAGTGCAATAGGAATTCCACTGTTAAATGCAGAAGACAGAGCAGATGTGCGGAAAGAAAACATCGGAGGTGTTTATGAGGGGCGAACTTGTTGACGTCGTGATGGAAGTGAAACAGGGGTCGACAGGGAAGATTGAGGGGATACAGTATTAAATGCAGAATTTAAAAGAGCTTTGAACGACTTAAGATCAAATTAGGCAAAACGGATAGACAACATTCCATCGAAATTTCTAAAATGATTGAGAGAAGTGGCAAAAAAATAACTATTCACGTTGGTGTGTGGAATGTATGAGACTGGCGATGTACCATCAGACTTTCGGATAACGACATCCTTGCAATTCCGAAGATTGCAATAGCCGACAAGAGCAAGTGAGCTTAACGGTTCATCTATCGAAGAATAATATAGAGAAGAACGGATAAAAATATTCACGCTCTCTTGGATGATGATCAGTTTGGCTTTAGAACAGGTAAAGGCTCCAGAGAAGCAGTTGGTAATGGAAGCAACATGGACGAAAATTCGAGACACGTTCACAGTATTTGTAGAACTGGAATAAGCTTTCGGCAATGTACGGTGGTGAAAGATGTTCGAAATTCTGAGAAAAAGTGGAGGATAGCTGCTCGTATAGAGAAGGACAGCTAATGTACAGTATAACCAAGAGGAAATAGTTAAACTGGAAGACCAAGAACGAAGTGCTCGAGTTAAAGAGTGATGGATAGAGATGTTGTCTTTCGCCCCTGCTGTTCAGTCTATAAGTTCAAGAGTAAGTTCGTGCCGTCCTCCGTAGGTAATGCTGGAATTCAATATGGTGTTGTTGTTGTCCCCCCCCCCCCCTTAGCCTTGATGACGGCTTCCACACTCGCAGGCATACGTTCAATCAGGTGCTCGAAGGTTTCTTGGGGAATGGCAGCTCATTCTTCACGGAGTGCTGCACTGAGGAGAAGTATCGATGTCGGTCGGTGAGGCCTGGCACGAAGTCGGCGTTCCAAAACGTCCCGAAGGTGTTCTATAGGATTCAGCTCAGAACTCTGTGCAGGCCAGTCCATTACAGGGATGTTATTGTCGTGTAACCACTCCGCCACAAGCCGTGCATTGTGAACAGGTGCTCGATCGTGTTGAAAGATGCAATCGCCATCCCCTAATTGCTCTTAAACAGTGGAAAGCAAGAAGGTGCTTAATACATCAATGTAGGTCTGTGCTGTGATAGTGCTACGCAAAACAACTGGGGGTGCAAGTCCCATCCACGAAAAATACGACCACGCCATAATACCACCGCCTCCGAATTTTACTGTTGGCACCACACATGCTGGCAGATGACGTTCAGCCGGCAGGTGTGGCCGTGTGGTTTTAGCGCTTCAGTCTGGAACCGCGTGACCGCTAGGGTCGCAGGTTCGAATCCTGCCTCGGGCATGGATGTGTGTGACGTCCTTAGGTTAGTTAGGTTTAAGTAGTCCTAAGTTCTAGGGGACTGATGACCTCAGAAGTTAATTTCCATAGTGCTCAGAGCCATTTTGAAGGTGACGTTCACCGAGCATTCGTCATACCCACACCCTACCATCGGATCGCCACACTGAGGACCGTGATTCGTCACCCTACACAACGTTTTTCAACTGCTCAATCTACCATTGTTTACGCTACTTCACCAAGAGAGGCGTCATTTGGCATTTACCGGCGTGATGTGTGGCTTATGAGTAGCCGGACGGCCATGAAATCCAAGTTTTCTCAAATGGCTCTGAGCATTATGGGACTTAACATCGGAGGTTATCAGTCCTCTAGAACTTAGAACTGCTTAAACCTAACTAACCTAAGAACATCACACACATCAATGCCCGAGGCTGGATTCGAACCTACGACCGTAGCGGTCACGCGGTTCCAGACTGAAGCGCTAAAACCGCTCGGCCACTGCGGCCGGCCAAGTTTCTCACCTCCCGCCTATCTGTCTCAGTACTTGCAGTGGATCCTGATGCAGTTTGGAATTCCTGTGTGATGGTCTGGATGGATGTCTGCCTATTACACATTACGACCCTCTTCAACTGTCATCAGTCTCTGTCAGTCAACAGATGATGTCGGCTAGTACGCCTTTGTGCTGTACGTGTCCCTTCATGTTTCTACTTCGCTATCGCATCAGGAACAGTGGACCAAGGGATATTTAGGAGTGTGGAAATCTCGTGTACAGACGTATGTCGCAAGTTTCACCCAATCATCTGTCCACGTTCGAAGTCCGTGAGTTCCGCGGAGAGCTCAATTCTGCTCTCTCACGATGTCTAATAACTACTGGGGTCGGTGATATGGAGTACCTGGCAGTAGTTGGCAGTCCAACGCACCTAACATAAAAACGTATGTTTTGGGGGTGTCCGAATACTTTTGATCACATAGTGTATGATTCGCTGATGCCCTTGCTGTCCTCAGTGAAAGTGAAGAAGAATTACAGGATCTGTTGAATGGAATGAACCGTCTGATGAGTGCAGTATATGGACTGAGAGTAAATCGAAGAAAGACGAAAGTAATGAGAAGCAGCAGAAATGAGAACAGTGAGAAACATAACATCAGAAACGGGGAATTCTGATACCTTTTTTTTCGAGTCATCAGTCATCTGACTGGTTTGATCCGGCCTCCGCCATGAATTCCTCTGCTGTGTCTACCTCCTCATCTCGGAGTGGCACTTGCAGCCCACATCCTCAATTATTTGCTGGATGTATTCCAATTTCTATCTACCTTTGCATTTTGGCCCTCTACAGCTCCCTTTCGTACCACGGCAGTCATTCCTTGACGTCTTAACAGATGTCCTAGCATCGTGTTCCTTCTCCTTGTCAGTGCTTTGCACATATTCCTCTCCTTTCCGATTCTGCGTCTCCTCATTCCTTACCCTAGCATTCCATCTAATTTTCATCATTCGTCTGTAGCAGAACATCTCAAATGCTTTGATTCTCTCCTGTTCCAGTTTTCCCACAGTCCACTACCATACGATGCTGTACTCCAGACGTATATTGTCAGAAATTTATTTCTCAAATCAAGACCTATGTTTGATACTAGTAGACCCTTGGCCAGGAATGCCCTTTATGCCATTGCTAGCCTGTTTTTGATGTCATCCTTGCTCCGTCCGTTATTGGTTATTTTACTGCCTAGGTAGCCGAATTCATCTACTTCGTGACAATCAATCCCGATGTTAAGTTTCTCGCTGTTCTCATTTCTGTTGCTTCTCATTACTTTCGTCTTTCTTCGATTCACTCTCAATCCGTATTCTGTATTCATTAGACTGTTCATTACATTCAGCAGATTCAGTAATTCTTCTTCGCTTTCACTCAGGATAGCAATGTCATCAGCGAATCGTACTATTGATTTCTATTCACAGTGAATTTTAATTCCACTCTTGAACTTTCTTATTTCTATCATTGGTTCTTCGATGTACAGATTGAGCACTAGGCAAAACCCTAGGTCCCTGTCTTACACGCTTTTTAATCCGAGTACTTCGTTCTTGGTTTTCGACTCTTATTATTCACTCTTACCTCTTTAACATATTGCATATTACCTGTCTCTCCCTATAGTTTACCCCTATCTTTTACAAAATTTCGAACATCTTGCACCATTTACGCTTTTTCTAGGTCGGCAAATCCTATGACTGTGTTTTGATTTTTCTGTTGTCTTGCATCCATTATCAACCGCAACGTCAGAATTGCCTCTCTGGTGCCGTAACCTTTCCTAAAGGCAAACTGATCATCTAACACATCCTCAACTTTCTTTTTTATTCTTCTGTATATTATCCTCGACAGAAATTTGGATGCATGTGATGTTAAGCTGATTGGGCGATAATTCTCTCACTTGTCAGCTCGTGCAATCTTCCGAATTGTGTGGATGATATTTTTGCGAAAGTCAGATTGTATGTCGTCAGACTCATACATTCTAGACACCAACGTGAATAGTCGTTTCGTTGCCACTTCCACCAATGACTTAAGAAATTCTGATGGAATGTTATCTATCCTTCCTACCTTATGTGATCTTAAGTCCTCCAAAGTTCTCTTAAATTCTAATTCTAATACTGGATCCCCTATCTCTTCTATATCGACACCTGTTTCTTCTTCTCTCACATCAGACGAATTTAACAGTGGATTTAAAAGTGGATTTCGCGTTTCACTTTTAATATTACCAGCCTTGGTTTTAATTAGCTTACATTGACTTTCTTATATGCTGAGTCAGTCCTTCCGAAATCATTTCCTTTCTGATATCTTCACATTTTTCATGCAGTCATTTCCTCTTAGCTTCCCGGCACTTCCTATTTATTTAATTCCTCAGCGACTTGTTTTTCTGCATTCCTGAATTTCCCTTAACATTTTTTTACCTTCCTTCTTTCATCGATCAAATGTAGTATTTCTTCTGTTACCAGTGGTTTCTTCGCAGGTACCTTCGTTGTACTTAAGTTTTTCTTTCCAGCTTCTGTGATTGCCTTTTTTAGACATGTCCTTTCCTCTTCGACTGCATTGCATACTGAGCTATTCCTTAGTGCTCTATCTACCGCCTTAGAGAACTTTTAGCATGTCTCGTCGTTTCTTAGTAGTTTCGCATCCCACTTCTTTGTCGGTTGATTCTTCATGACTAATCTTGTAAACTCCAGCCTTCTCTTCACCACCACTACATTGTGATCTGAGTCTATATCTTCTACTGGGTACGCCTTACAATCCAGTATCTGATTTTGGAATCTCTGTCTGGCCATGTATTTGTCTAATTGAAATCTACCCGTATGACCTGGCCTTTTCCAAGTATACCTTCTCCTCTTGTGATTCTTGAACAGAGTATTCTCTGTTACTAGCTGAAATTTTTTACACAATTCGTCTTTCTCCTCTCTCATTCCTTGTTCCAAGCACATATTCTCATGTAATCTTTCCTTTACTCCTTCCTCTACAGCTGCATTCCAGTCCCGCATGACTGTCAGATTTTCGTCTACCTTTTCGTACTGTATTACCCTTTCAATATCCTCATATACTTTCTCTATCTCTTCATCTTTAGCTTTCGATGGCGGCATGTACACCTGAGCCATCGTTGTCGGCTTTGCTTTCCTGTTGATTCTGATAAGAACAACCCTTTCACTGAACTGTTCACAGTAACATACTCTCTGCCCTGCCTTCCTATTCATAACAAATACTGCTCCCGTTATACCATTTGCTGTTACTGTTGATATTATCCTATACTCATCCGACGAGAAATCCTTGTGTCTTTCCGTTTCACTTCACTGACCCTGCCTATATCTAGACTGAGCATTTGCATTTCCCTTTTCAGATTTTCTAGCTTCCCTACCACGTTCAAGCTTCTGACATTCCAAGCCCTGACTCGCAGAACCTTAATCTTTCGATGGTTATTTAGTCTTTGTCTCTTGGTCACCTCCCCCTTGACAGTCCTGGAGATCCGAATGGGGTACTATCTTCTGCCAATGGAGTGATCATCACGACACTTTTTCAATTACAGGCCATATGTCCTGTGGATACACGTTATGTGTCTTTAATGCAGTGGTTTCCTTTGCCTTCTGCATCCTCACCCCGTTTATCATTCTTGATTCTTCCGTTTTTAGGGGCAGTTTCCCACTCCAGGGACAAGAGAGGGCATGCTACCTAGGCAAGAAAATGAAACATTATGGACGGAGCAAGGGAGACATAAAAATCACATTAGCAATGACAGAAATTGTATTCTTGGCCAAGAGAAGTCTAACAATATCAGATTTGGCCTTAGTGTAAGGAAGAAATTTTTGAAAATGTACGTTTGAAGCACAGCATTGTATGGTAATAAAAGATGGAGTGTGGGATAACTGAAACAGAAGAGTATGGAAGCATTTGGATGTGGCGCTGCAGAAGAATATTGAAAATTAGGTGGCAGAAGAATATTGAAAATTAGGTGGACTGATAAGGTATGGAATGAGGACGTTTTCGGCAGAATCGGCGAGGAAAGGAATATATAGAAATTACTGATGAGAAGAAAGGAAGGATGACAGGAATAATAAGATGTCGCAGTAACGCTTAAACCGGTGGCAAAAATAAAATAAAGCTGAAAATTTAGACGGCTGAAAGTGTCTTGATTTGATATTTTATATTGAACAGTCGAGGTCACGCAACCATCCATTATAAAGTTGGAGCTAAAGTAACATGATGAAAGGACATCTGTAAGAAATTAGTGAACAACTTGCATGGTTCTAGAGAGAGAGCTGTAGTGGGCATAAACATTAGAGGAAGACAGAGATTGGGATACATCCAGCAAATAATTGTGGACGTAGGTTGCGAGTGCGACTCTGAGATGAAAGGATTGATACAAGAGAGGAATTCACGGCGGGCTCCATCAAACCAATTAGAAGACTGATGACTAAAAAACGTCTACTTTGGAGAGAAAGGTGCCTGATCGATGAAAGGATTGGCACAAGAGAGGAATTCATGGCGGGCCGCATCAATCCAATTAGAGGAGTGATGACTAAAAACGTCTACCTTGCAGAGACAGGTGCCTGATGGCTATCGACCTCATTATCAGTATCTTGACTTGGAGCGAAAGGTGCGTAATGGCAATACATCTCCATCGTCACTACCTGTACTTGCCACTATTTTGCACGAAGAATGGGATAAGATTCCCTTGAAAACCTTGCAGGACCTGTATTTACCGATTTCGTGCCGACTGTAAGCTATTTTGAATGTCAAGGGGTTTCCTACGCCGTATTAGGCATAATAATGTTTTGTGCTTTTGGTGTTTCTGTGTTTTTGACCACCACCTGTATTTTGTTTGTTTTGTGGGAGGACACTAGTACGAAAGATACGATGGCCTCCTGCAACTTTTTTAACGTGCCACAAAAACAAACCAAGCAATGAAGGAAACATAATGAAGACACAAAAGCACAAAACCCTCGCAATATCAAGGAGGGTGTAGGGTACTTAATGCCCACGTTTCGAAAATATTTTAATCTAATCAGTTTCTTTACATTTTGAAATTGTGAAAAAAATATTTATTGTTTTTAATGAACTCTTCTGCCAGATTCCATATACGTTTTAAATTTTTCGGTTAAACTTAGGCCAAAAATTTAAGTCTCAGTAGGAGATGTCACTTTTCCCAGTAAAGGTCGTATTCAATATTTCTAGGTTCAAGGCCTTAGCTGCATGACAAAATCTCGTTAAAAAGTATGTTGAGAGTACAAGTAAGCAACAATGAACTACATTTACATCTTTTTATATGTTTTGTTGTGGTCATAAAGTCAACAATTCACGTTATTGAAAGTGCGCCGTTATGCCAAGAGGATGCTAAAAGGTATTTTCATGTTTTAGACCCTGATTGCACATCAGTATCTCTTTAAAAAGTCTGTTGTTAACATAATTTATGTCATGCGGCGCCCTGGTAGGCAAGACGTGTTAGGAACGATGAAACTTGCTGGCAGATTAAAACTATGTGGAGGACCGAGACCCGAACTCGGGACATTTGCCTTTCGCCGGCAAATGCTCTACCAGCTGAGCTACCCAAGCACGACTCACAGCCTGTCCTCACAGCTTTACTTCCACCAATACCTCGTCTCCTACCTTCCGAACTTCACAGAAGTTCTCCTGCGAAACTTGCAGAACTAGCTCTCCTGGAAGAGAGGATATTGCGGAGACATGGCTTCGCCACAGCCTGGAGGATGTTTCCAGAATGAAGTTTTCACTCTGCGGAGTGTGCGCTGATATGAAACTTTCTGGCAGATTAAAACTGTATGCCTCACCGAGACTCGAACGCGGGACCTTTGCCTTTTGCGGGCAAGTGCTCTACCAACTGAGCTACCCATCTGGAAACATGCCCCAAGCTGTGGCAAAGCCACGTCTCCGCAATATCCTTTCTTCCAGGAGTGCTAGTTCTGCAAGGTTCGCAGGAGAACTTCTTTGAAGTTTGGAAAGTAGGAGACGAGATACTGGTGGAAGTATAGCTTTCAGGACGGGTCGTGAGTCGTGCTTGGGTAGTTCGGATGGACGCCGACACGATAGCTCAGCGTGTTCGATCAGAGGGTTAGCTGCCCTCTCTAATAAAAAAAAACTGAGTTAATTGATCAAGGATGAACTTTAACAAGGGTAATGCGACTTCCGCCCCTAGCAAACAGAACGAACAATAGCGAACAAAATGAGATCAATAAAAAATAAGGTTGATAGAGCACTTTCCCGCGAAAGGTAACGGTCCCGAGTTCGAGTTTCGGTCCGTCACACAATTTAATCTGCCAGAAAGTATCATATCAGCGCACACTCCCCTGCAGAGTCAAAATTTCACTATAGAAACGATGTTTTGGTGATTTGTGATGTACACAATAATTTTAATTTTGACGTGCCAAACGTATCGCTCATTCCATGTTTTATGTACCTGGAAATTCAATGGATGGATTGTGTTTGTAGCTGGCACAAGATTTTTCTAATAGCCTTTATGAAGATCTGAAGACGGTAATTCGGTTTTACCGAAACCAGTTATCTACAATGAAGTTTTTTCTCGGCTAAAAAGTTCTTCTTCTCCTAAGTAACTCAACAAAAATGAACGAAATAGGTATTTAAAATTTTTTGCAGGGTGGGCACAAAGTACCCGCCTTCCTTGGTCATACGTATTACGGAAAATGCCTTGGTTAACTTCCGATGTGAGCAGACGACGACACAGTCCCGTGTTTCTGCGCCTGCGCAGTTCGCAGCGTACTCAAGATTTCAGACCTCTATACTCAGTCAACTGATCACTGACGACGGTAATCCACTCGCGACTTGGTTAGGTGCCGAGTTATACGCAGGCAGTCGACGCGCACCCACAGGGAGTGGTCGATCTCGAACGGAAAGTCAGTCGCTAAAACGGACTTAACGCTGTGCTTGCCAGAGGACTGGTGGCACGTGCTACCCGAGTGCCCTCTGACCCCCGGCTGGCTCACGCACGCACGCGCCGGCCTGCCACGCAGATCAGCAGGCGGGCACGCACGCTCTCGCCAGACGGCGTCCGCACGGCGCCTGCCGCCCACCAGCGCTGTAGGTGCGGTTCACTGACCGCCTCTCTGCGCGGGCGCCGCTCTCTTCCCAGAAGGGGGCTCTTAACTCGCTCTCTCTTTACTACCGGCCATAGTGGCTCACACACGCCGCTTACCTGCGGTTGTCGTCGTCAACTGTCTGTCCCCTCACTGCCTTCTTGGGATCCACTTGCCACATCCAAGGACGGTGAAGCGTTTATCGACGTACGGGAACGCTTCGATGTAGGCCCACACTATTGTTTGTGGTATACCAGATAAGACCTTCGATTCGATTGAACAGTTTTTATCAAACGGAACTCGGTCAGCTCAGTAGATGGACGTCACGGAAGTAAGCGTTCTTCGGGATCGCACTTGTATAATAGGAACTTGTTCAGTTGTGTGGATTTGTAACGTTCATTTCCTGCCAACGACTGTGTGCTCCTCAAGTGTCTACTTCGTCCGCCAGAGCCAGTCCCTGGGGGGAAGAGATATTATCTACCACGCAGGTGATGAACCGATCTCTCCCTTATTAAGTGGTTTGAGTGATGCAAATTTTTTTGTAAATGTCACAACAGTCACTGATCGGATATATTTTTTTGATAAAATTCTCTCGAGGTTCCAGGTGCGTCAAGTGGTTTAAAATCTACGAGCTACTCCTCACCAGAATGAAATTTTCACTCTGCAGCGGAGTGTGCGCTGATATGAAACTTCTTGGCAGATTAAAAATGTGTGCCGGACCGAGACTCGAACTCGGGACCTTTGCTTTTCGCGGGCAAGTGCTCTACCAACTGAGCTACCCATTTTGGAAACATGTCTCCGCAATATGCTTTGTTTAAGAAGTGCTATCTCTGCCTGTTTCTGCCATTTTCCCAGGAGAGCTTCTATAAAGTTTGGAAGCTAGGAGACGAGATACTGGCAGAAGTAAAGCTGTGAGGACAGGGCGTGAGTCGTACATGGGTAGCTCAGGTGGTAGAGCACTTGCCCGCGAAAGGCAAAGGTCCCGAGTTCGAGTTTCTGTCCGGCACACAGTTTTAATCTGCCAGGAAGTTTCATACTCCTCACCATTTGACAATGGGCAAGGTGTACACGGCCGAAGCTGGTGGATTTTTAAGGTATTTGATACGGCTGGAAGCACGAGAGAACTTTATCAGTGCATATCTAGGCGAAACCATGCATTCAAATATTTATTTTTATTCAATTATTGGTTTTGATGGTCTGGATCATGTTCAGGTTGATCTGCATTCATAAAGTCAAGTTAAAAAAGGTAGCCGTAAGTGGATTAAAATCATCCATATGACAATACCACTCATGGTTACGTATTTCAGTTGCTTTCACTGTTAACTTCATGAATGCAGGTCAATTTGAAGATGATCAAAACGATCGAAACCGGTGACTGGATAAAAAAATATTTGCGATCACTGATTGTTGTGACATTTACAACCGTTTCATAACATTGGATCGCTGTCAAGTTCACGGTGACTATACAACTCATTCAGTGATGTAAGTTTCTCCCCACGGGCTGTTATTACTGCTTACCCTTTCATTTCATACCATTCATCCCTTTTACTCTGATTCTTCAAAGAATCGAACTCCCGTGTATAGATTACAAACATCTGATTACAAATGAGTTGATGTGGTAAATATTTGATGTTAAGTGTGTAAAACTTTTATGATTGAAGGCGAAAACCCTAATTATGTTGCAGAATGTAGGCTTTCACATAATATGCGTAATAATACACATAAATAGTTCTGCTTGCTGACCTTGTAGGAGTCCGTAACTGCTTTCTGAGTCGTTCAAGCCTCTCATGATATCCAGCGTTGGAAAGGCAGAAGGTTAGGCAAAGCCAGTACCTAGCTGGTCGGTGTAGTTTAACTAAATGAGAGGGACCTGGCGAGGTTTAATAAAAGCCACTCCTTTACATTTGTTTCTGTGGATATTTCAGAATGATATTTTTGATGGCATTTTTCCTTACTGACGTTGAAGTGTATTCTTGTTTTGTTGTTGTGTGTATTAACGGCGGAAGCTGTTAGGCGCCTGTTGGAGGCGTGTGTAGGAACAATAAGCGGTGTACATATTCCAGTGCAATGGTCGGATCTCGAAATATTTCTAAAAGGAGGCGCACTGCTACAAGGCCTTTATTATTAACGTTGGAGTATTAAGTTTTAGAAGAGTCTTTCGGTTTGTTTCATGTAACTTTATTTATTTTGTTACTTGCGTGTCGTATTTGTTGCGACGTTATCGGGTCTGCCATGCTTGTTTGTATCCTGCCAAGACTGCACTAAACCTCTGGACAAAAATGGACCAAGCTTTTTATTTTATTTCACTTACCCCAGTGGATACCGTTTCTCTTTTGTCCCGTATTGCATGAATATGACGAGCGATGATTGCGTTTGGCTGCGTTTGGGAAAAAAAAGAAGAAGAAGAAATAAACGGCGTAGAAGGAGACAGGAGGAAACGAGCGCTGACAAGGATGAGAAAGCTAGGCACTGTCCGAGACGGTTGGTTGGGCATTTTAAACTCAGCGGATCTCTCCCATCCACTTTTTAAACAGAGGAACCGTTTTGTAGCTAGCTTCGTTTTACGCACGAGAGGAAAGGGAATAGGGCCTGATATGGATGAAAAAGCTAAGCGTGGAGCGAGAAAGCTGGTTGGAGATTTTTAACTCAATCAACCTGTCCTCTCCACGTTTTAAGAAGAGGAACCATTTTGTAGCTAGAGTCGTCATAGACAGACAAGGGAACGGGCTATGCTAAGGATGAAAAATCTAAGCCTGCAGTGATGGAGCTGTTTGAACATTTTAAATGTAACGAATCTCCACGTTTTTAAACCACAGGAGACGTTTCGTTAGCAGAGGCGGTTTTCAAACATTCGTGACTGGTCGGGGTAAGGAAACAGATGTCCTTTTCGGAGCACTCCTGTCTGGTCTTGGAAGGAAGGCATCGGAATGTGTTGATTTTGTGATTTATCGTTTTCAACTCCTTTTACTGCAGTCTAATTATGATAGGGGAGGGTCCGGTGCTATCTATTCCATTTTTGACGGTATTTTAGCGTTCTTAGGAAAATGTAGTGAGGTGACCTTTGATCATCACAATAGTCAGCTACAAGTGAGTAGTTCTCTTGTAGTTGGTTATTGTCTGACATCGCTCATTGCAACTTACGTCAAATTAACGATTATGTGAAAACGCTTAGGTTGATTTCGTTTCGACTAGTTTTCTGTTGTTCATTGTAATGAGTTTCTGTGTTGGCATCAATAACCGCGATACGTTGTTGATACTCATGCTCCCAGTAACGCAGTTTGGGATACCGGACAGAATGAGTACCTGTGTAGGGAGAGAATTTCAGAATAACAGTGATTTTTCGATATTTTTGGAGAGTTTCGTGGGGTCCCAATTTCTCCCCTCCCCCTTCCTTTATCAAATAGGTACCTCAGCCGCCCTTTTCAATGAGTGCATTTCCCATAGTTTTAAAATTATTTCCCACTACATCTAAATCACTGTCTGTGTTTTGGTTTCTAATGCAAAGTCCTCCCCCATTAGCTGAGTGGTCGGCGTGCCTGAATGCCACGCCAAGGGGCCCGGGTTCGATTCCCGGCTGGGGAAGGGGATTTTCTCCGCTCAGGGATTGGGTGTTGTGTTGTCCTCATCATCATTTCATCCCCACCTCCGACGCGCAAGTCGCCCAGTGTGGCGTCGAATGCAATAAGTACTTGCCCTAGGAATGGGGGACTCCCGGCCCACAATTCCTTACACTCATTTCCATTTTTCTAATGTAAACGCGTAAGAAGAAGTAAGAGGGACTACAGTAGTAATATGCTGTCTATGTCCAGCCACGCCGAAGCTGAATTACGGGCTATAGATCCCAACGTTGTATGTGCTCCGCTAAGTCTCTTTCCACCACCAGTTTTCTTTTAAGACGTTATTCCATTGCGCTGATTCAGGTTAACGATTCGTTGTGTCATGCTGTTTTTTCATTCTAATCACTCATTCAACAGGCAAGGAAGGTGACGTGATGGAGAAAATCAAATGTAGTCAAGGTAGAGGAGTAAGCTTTCAAGTTTTACCCTGTCTCACCGGTAACAGCGAGGTTGGCGACCCCCCGTAATTTGAACTTATTTGACTAGCAGAGCAGACAACTGATCCGGGTCAGCCAGTAAACGTTTCCGATAAAATCTGTGGACCAGTAAGTTGGGTAACTTGCATCGCGCACCGCTCAGCGCCAAGAGTGTGTGGATTCTTCAGCGGCCGCGACGCCACGCAAGCTGTGAAGTATCGAAGAATGTAACGTTTCAATCTTCGGGAAAAGTATTCGCAGTTGCGAATACGGACAACCTCTAACTGTTCCTAATGGAACGATGACACTGGAAATTTCTGCTGAGTGGGGACCCAAACCCGGATTTCCCGCCTCTCGCGAGCGGCTGTCTTAACATTTTCGGTTATCCAAACACGCTTCAGGACCATAATACCCAAACTTACAAGTGCGTCGTCCATGTGTCGTTAACTTGCATTCATAAACTTACTGTAATTCCCGCAGAGAAGAGACATTTAACCAAATGTCGCTATCTCGGTATCGGCGGATAAGTGCCATACTGTTTGTAAGCAGTACGTTTCAAGCATGGATGTCCGAAGAAACATTGCATCGTACTTCTTACAAACACAGACATTGCAATAATAGTCGTTTCAAAACGCAACTCCAACCAACTAAAAACCAAAAACGAGCTGACAGTCACCAAAATGTGTCACCAGATGTAAAGTACATTGTAAAAAATAAACTTGCATATAATGTCATGAGCTGTGAATTTTGTTGCACGTCCTTGCGAACGGACAGCAAAATGGCTTTGTAATAACTGTGGAAATGCCGACAGGTATAACTTTCAAATACATTATTTATTTCAAGATTCTGCTACCAGTCACTTTTTATTTTATGCTTAACCTAACATAATGCAACGCGTTTCGAACATGTTCTGTTCATTTTCAAGCCTTTATACATTCATACATACATAGAGAAATTTACTTAAAAATAAACAGTCTTAAACTAGATTAATGTAGAACACTTTGTCCATTGTTTTTACTGTAGCTGCTGGTGAGGCATTTTGGGGGGGGGGGGGGGAAGGAGGAGGACAGCGTATATCTAGAAATCGAAATCAGTGATGTCTTCTGCTGGTTTTCTTCCTTGTTGTTGACTATGTATATCACAGCCTGTATCGGATGCAGATAGATTTGCATCAGTTATGTGTTACGAAAATAGTGTGAAAGGCTTTTATATGACAGTTGATCACTTACAATTTCATCTTCTTACTGCTTCACTTGCATCACTGGTGTAATGGCGGAGCTGTTGATTGACATTACACTATTGCACATTATATTTTGTCACTGATTGCCACTGCACAGATTGCTCCAATGTTATACACACAACACAAGATGGCGGACTGTAGCATGTGAGTATGTATCGATTATCGAGGTTTTGTATCGATATTCTTGCTTCTAGTCAATTATTTACATTTACATTTCTTGAATCTATTATGTTAGAACTGGCTTAAGACTATTGAAGAATTTTGAGTTTTTGAATACTGTTATTTCATTAATAATGTTATCTCCATGCCTTGTGTTATGTATGAAAATTTCCATTTCTTCCATGATATCCATTCTTTTACTTTTTCCTGTTTAGTGTAAAATTTCGAGGTTGTCTTCGATTTTCAATGGGAGGCATGTGTCTTTAATGTGAGCTGCTACTGCTGATTTGTTACATTTATCAAGCCTGTAGCAGTCTAAATGTTGTTTGAATCGGGTTCTGAAATTTCTGCCTTTTTGGCCGATATAATATTTATTACATTGGCTGCAGGTAATTTTATAAATACCAGATCCATCAAGACTTGTATCTGGTGGTTTTATTTTGTGAATAAGCTTCCTACTTAGGTTGTTGTTGGTGCTGAAGCTAATTTTTACTTCAGTGTTTTTGAATAGTCTTGCTAATTTGTCAGATAATAATCCAAGATATGGCATTTTTACATATTTGTCTGTTAGGGCACTGTCAGTTGTGAGTGTAGTTTGATGTTGTTTGTTCAGTTTATTTTTTATCTGATGTGACATGGTATTAATTAGAGAAGGGTCATATCCATTGTTTATTGCAGTATGTGTTATGGTTTCTAGTTCTTGTTGGAGTTCTGTATGTTGAAGTGGAAATTTGTATGCTCTGTACAGCATTGATCTATAAGCAGCTTTTTTTGTGGGAGGAGGGATGTGTTGAGGAGTTTGATATAGTGGTGTCAGTGCCAGTAGGTTTTCTGTAAACATTGAAAGCTATCTTTTGGCTCTGTTTTGATATTTTTATGTCAAGGAAAGGTATGGTGTTGTCTTCTTCCTGTTCAAGGGCGAATTGAATATTTTTATGTAGGATATTGAATTTGTTAAAAATGTTTGTCACTTCATCCTCTGTGCCATCAAATAGAATGAGGGTGTAATCTACATATCTCTTATAGAATTTAACTTTACTTCTGATGTTATCATTTAGTGTCAGAATTTTATTTTCTATATGGTTGATAAATATTTCAGCTAATAGGCCACTGAGAGGGCTTCCCATTGCTAGTCCTTAGTCCTGCTTGTAAATGTTATTGTTAAAAGAGAAATTATTATGTGAGAGCACTAGATTACGTACATCTACAAGTTCTATGATTTCTAGTTTGCTCATTGTCTTGTTTCTCAATAGGTTCATTCTAATCATCTCAACTGTTTCGTCTACAGGTATACTGCTGCAAACGTTTACAATATCTAGGGATAGAAGCTTGGCTTGAGGTGGTATCGTCAAATCTTTCAAACTGTTAATAAGTTCATAGCTGTTCTTTATGGAATATTAGTTTTGAAATGTGTGTTTGTCCACTGGTATGTCATTTAGTTTTCTCATTAATTTATAGGCTGGGCTATTAATTGAGTTCACAATGGGCCTGATAGGTGTGTTGGTTTTATGGACTTTTGGTTGTGCTCTGAGTTTGGGGGCTGTTGTGTTCATCACAATAAGGTCTTCTACTTCATTCTTAGTGAAAAGCAAGTTACTGTTGCTGAGGCATTTTCTTATTTTAGCTTCAAACTTTGGTGTGGGGTCAACTAGGACTTTCAGTATGTGGTTGTTTTGCAAAGAATTCTAGTGTTTTGTGTATATACTCATCCTTAAACATAATAACTGTTGTGGAACCTTTATCAGATTTTACTGCCAGGGCATTATGGTTTTGTAGTTTTTTATTGATTAACTGGAGTACATTTATTTCAGAGTTGTTTGTTTTTGTTGCTTTTGTGGTTATGTGTTTCTGTATAATTTCATTAGCCTTGTGGCCTATTACTGTTTGTTCAGTGTCATTAAGTTTTACAAAGTCACTAGCTATCTTTAGTGAGCATATGGTGTCTTTTATGTTTTTGTGATTGATGCTTGGATTTATATTATGCTTCAAACCCTTATTTAGTAGTACATTTCTGTATGACTGAATTCAATGTTGGTTGAATTTACAACTCTTGGGAAAAATTTGTTGGGATTACTATTCTTATTTACGTTTTTATCGATAGGCAGCTTGTTTTTCTTTCTCAAATTGTCAAGCTTCTTTTGATGAGTGCTGTTTATTTCATTGTATGTGTTTTTTATTATGTTCCAAGGATATCATGGAGTAATGTAATCTGTGCTGGATGTGCTAATAACATTAATTCCAGATAGGTTCTGTAAGCTAATCGGTTTAGGTCTTCTTTCTTTTTATATAACTGTTTTACTTCACATCTTAGCCAGAACTTCTCGCCTCTAGCTTTAGTAAGTTGTGCTGAGATAGATTTACAGTTAGTCTTAATGTTCACATATTTAGGTACTATGTTTTCGTATAGACAGGTTTTGTTGACTTTTATATTAAGACATGTTTTAAGTTACTTTAATCTAATGTTTCTGTATGTACGAAATACTTTCACAACTTGGCTGGTTGAATCATAATTATTTTCAGCCATAATGGCTATGTTTGTGAACCGTTACTGTGTGGGATAATTATTTATTGCAAGGTTCCAACCTGATAATTAACTGATAGCTAGCACAGTATTCCGTCGCGACACGCATACAACTCTCTCAGTCAAGCGTGTACATTTTCATTAAAACCATCATAATGCAGTTCAGAACAGCCTTAACTCTCGTGTTTACTAGGGCAGCTCCAGAATACTAACTTTCCGCAAGGACAACTCACTCTCCACATTAACTTCAACCGTAACTGCAGTCGATTTGAAGTTCGCAGTTCTGAAGGACAACAAGTTGTTCTTGTGGTCTTCGGTCCTGAGACTGGTTTGATGGAGCTCTCCATGCTGCTCTATCCTGTGCAAGCTTCTTCTTCTCCCAGTACCTACTGCAACCTACATCCTTCTGAATCTGCTTAGTGTATTCATCTGTTGGTCTCCCTCTACGATTTTTACCCTCCACGCTGCCCTCCAATACTAAATTGATGGTTCCTTGATGCTTCAGAACATGTCCTACCAACCGATCCCTTCTTCTGGTCAAGTTGTGCCACAAACTTCTCTTCTCCCCAATTCTATTCAATACTTCCTCATTAGTTATGTGATCTACCCATCTAATCTTCAGCATTCTTCTGTAGCACCACATTTCGAAAGCTTCTATTCTCTTCTTGTCCAAATTATTTATCGTCCATGTTTCACTTCCATACATGGCTACACTCCATACAAATACTTTCAGAAATGACTTCCTGAAACTTAAATCAATATTCGATGTTAACAAATTTCTCTTCTTCAGAAACGCTTTCCTTGCCATTGCCCGTCTACATTTTATATCTTCTCTACTTCGACCATCATCAGTTATTTTGCTCCCCAAATAGCAAAACTCCTTTACTACATTAAGTGTCTCATTTCCTAATCTAATTCCCTCAGCATCACCCGACTTAATTCGACTACATTCCATTATCCTCGTTTTGCTTTTGTTGATGTTCATCTTATATCCTCCTTTCAAGACACTGTCCATTCCATTCAACTGCTCTTCCAAGTCCTTTGCTGTCTCTGACAGAATTACAATGCTATCGGCAAACCTCAAAGTTTTTATTTCTTCTCCATGGATTTTAATACCTGCTCCGAATTTTTCTTTTGTTTCCTTTACTGCTTGCTCACTATACAGATTGAATAACATCGGGGAGAGGCTACAACCCTGTCTCACTCCCTTCCCAACCACTGCTTCCCTTTCATGCCCCTCGACTCTTATAACTGCCATCTGGTTTCTGCACAAATTGTAAATAGCCTTTCGCTCCCTGTATATTACCCCTGCCACCTTTAGAATTTGAAAGAGAGTATTCCAGTCATCATTGTCAAAAGCTTTCTCTAAGTCTACAAATGCTAGGAACGTAGGTTTGCCTTTCCTTAATCTTTCTTCTAAGATAAGTCGTAAGGTCAGTATTGCCTCACGTGTTCCAGTATTTCTACGGAATCCAAACTGATCTTCACCGAGGTCGGCTTCTACCAGTTTTTGCATTCGTCTGGAAAGAATTCGTGTTAGTATTTTGCAGCTGTGGCTTATTTAACTGATTGTTCGGTAATTTTCACATCTGTCAACACCTGCTTTCTTTGGGATTGGAATTATTATATTCTTCTTGAAGTCTGAGGGTATTTCGCCTGTTTCGTACATCTTGCTCACCAGATGGTAGAGTTTTGTCAGGACTGGCTCTCCCAAGGCCGTCAGTAGTTCCAATGGAATGCTGTCTACTCCGCGGGCCTTGTTTCGACTCAGGTCTTTCAGTGCTCTGTCAAACTCTTCACGCAGTATCGTATCTCCCATTTCATCTTCACCTACATTCTCTCCCATTTCCATAATATCGTCCTCAAGTACATCGCCCTTGTATAGACCCTCTATATACTCCTTCCACCTTTCTGCTTTCCGTTCTTTGCTTAGAACTGGGTTTCCATCTGAGCTCTTGATGTTCATACAAGTGGTGCTCTTATCTCCAAAGGTCTCTTTAATTTTCCTGTAGGCAGTATCTATCTTACCCCTGATGAGATAAGCCTCTACATCCTTACATTTGTCCTCTAGCCATCCCTGCTTAGCCATTTTGCACTTCCTGTCGATCTCATTTTTGAGACGTTTGTATTCCTGTTTGCCTGCTTCATTTACTGCATTTTTATATTTTCTCCTTTCATCAATGAAATTCAATATTTCTTCTGTTACCCAAGGATTTCTACTAGCCCTCGTCTTTTTACCTACTTGATCCTCTGCTGCCTTCACTACTTCATCCCTCAAAGCTACCCATTTTTCTTCTACTGTATTTCTTTCCCCCATTCCTGTCAATTGCTTCCTTATGCTCTCCCCGAAACTCTGTACAACCTCTGGTTTAGTCAGTTTATCCAGGTCCTATCTTCTTAAATTCCCACCTTTTTGTACTTTCTTCAGTTTTAATCTACAGTTCATAACCACTAGATTGTGGTCAGAGTCCACATCTGCCCCTGGAAATGTCTTACAATTTAAAACCTGGCTCCTAAATCTCTGTCTTACCATTATATAATCTATCTGATACCTTTTAGTATCTCCAGGGTACTTCTTTCATGATTCTTAAACCAAGTTTTAGCTATGATTAAGTTGTGCTCTGTGCAAAATTCTACCAGGCGGCTTCCTCTTTCATTTCTTAGTCCCAATCCATATTTACCTACTACGTTTCCTTCTCTCCCTTTTCCTACACTCGAATTCCAGTCACCCATGACTTAAATTTTCGTCTCCCTTCACTATCTGAATAATTTCTTTTATTTCATCATACATTTCTTCAATTTCTTCGTCATCTGCAGAGCTAGTTGGCATATAAACTTGTACTACTATAGTAGGTGTGGGCTTCGTATCTATCTTGGCCACAATAATGCGTTCACTATGCTGTTTGTAGTAGCTTACCCGCATTCCTATTTTCCTATTCATTATTAAACCTACTCCTGCATTACCCCTATTTCATTTTGTGTTTATAACCCTGCAGTCATCTGACCAGAAGTCTTGTTCCTCCTGCCACCGAACGTCACTAATTCCTGCTATATCTAACTTTAACCTATCCATTTCCCTTTTTAAATTTTCTAATCTACCTGCCCGATTAAGGGATCTGACATTCCACGCTCCGATCCGTAGAACGCCAGTTTTCTTTCTCCTGATAACGACATCCTCTTGAGTAGTCCCCGCCCGGAGATCCGAATGGGGGACTATTTTACCTCCGGAATATTTTACCCAAGAGGACGCCATCATCATTTAATCATACAGTAAAGCTGCATGCCCTCGGGAAAAATTACGGCCGTAGTTTCCCCTTGCTTTCAGCCGTTCGCAGTACCAGCACAGCAAGGCCGTTTTGGTTATTGTTACAAGGCCAGATCAGTCAATCATCCAGACTGTTGCCCTTGCAACTATTGAAAAGGCTGCTGCCCCTCTGCAGGAACCGCACGTTTGTCTGGTCTCTCAACAGATACCCCTCCATTGTGGTTGTACCTACGGTACGGCTATCTGTATCGCTGAGGCACGCAAGCCTCCCCACCAACGGCAAGGTCCATGGTTCATGGGGGGGGGGGGGGGGTAACAACAAGTAGAGATAGGAAGAATAACATTGAAAAACTTTGACACCTGGGTGCTGTGCTGCTTCGATGTATGGAATGAAGATTATTTTTGACAGATATGTGCCGACAAAAACTACTTTTATTAATTTTCCTCGATTTGTTCCAAATTATTTCCAGGGCACTTTAGGACATTGCCGCCCATCATCTGCGTCTAGTAAATAAAAGATAGAACACTTTTGTAAAGTAAAATCTCACAACGTCTATACGTATTGTAAGTTAGTCCACCGCCGTGTTTTTCTGTCTTTATGAGAAGGCTAATCTCAGGGACTACTGTAGAGATTCTGATGGGGTTTCACTGATAGGCAGTCCGAATTTTGAGGAAGGTTGTCGTATATACTATTACTGCTACGCGAGGTAAGGCGTACGTAATGCTACCCGAGTGAAGGTAGTGGCTTGTTAATAATGAACTAGAACAATGGAAGCTGATTCCTAGAATGTACTTGCAGCATTCGACAGTATCGAACTGCATCATCTATGTGTTCTCTCATACACTGAAGCGCCAAAGAAACTGGTATTCGCATGCTTATTCAAATAGAGAAATGTGAACAGGCAGAATACGGCGCTGCGGTCGGCAACGCCTGTATAAGTAAGCAAGTGTCTGGCGCAGTTGTTAGATAGATTACAGCTGCTACAATGGCAGATTAACAAGATTTAAATGCACGAACGATGGGGCTCAACATCTCCGAGGTAGCGATGAAGTGGGGATTTTCCCTTACGACCATTTCACGAGTGGACCATGAAAATCAGGAATACAACATCAAGTGTCCGACATCGCTGTGGCCGGAAAAATATCCTGCAAGAAGGATACCAATGATGACTGAAAAGAACCATTCAACATGACAGAAGTGCAAGTCTTCCGCAAATTGCTCCAGATTTCAGTGTCGGGTCATCAACAAGTGTCAACGTGCGAACAATTCAACGAAACATAATTGATTTGGGCTTTCGGAGCCGTAGGTCCACTCGTGTGTTCCTGATGACTACACGCCACAAAGATTTACACCTCACATGGGCCCGTCAATACCGACATTGGATTGTTGATGACTGGAAACATGTTGCCTAGACGGATGAGTATCGTTTCAAATTTTATCGAGCGGATGGACGTGTACAGGTATGGAGACAACGTCGTGAATCCATGGACCCTACATGTCAGCAGGGGACTGTCAAAGCTGGTGGAGGCTCTGTAATGGTGAGGGGCGTGTGCAGTTGGAGTGATATGGGACCCCTGATACGTCTAGATACGACTCTGACAGGTGACACGTACGTAAGCGTCCTGTCTGATCACCTGCATCCATTCATGTCCATTGTGCATTTCGACGGTCTTGGGCAGTTCGAGCAGGAAATTGCGACACCCCACATTGCTACAGAGTGGCTCCAGAAACACTCTTCTGAGTTTAAACACTTCCGCTTGCCTCCAAACTCCCCAGACATGAACATTATTGAGCATATTCGGGACGCCTTACAACGTGCTGTTCAGAAGAGATCTCCACCCCCTCGTACTCTTACGGATTTATGGACAGCCCTACACGGTATTAGGCAGGTGTACCAGTTTCTTTGGCTCTTCTGTTAACAGCATATTGAGAAAATGTGGTGTCACCGCCAGACACCACACTTGCTAGGTGGTAGCCTTTAAATGGGGCGCGGTCCGTTAGTATACGTTGGACCAGCGTGTCGCCACTGTCAGTGATTGCAGACCGAGCGCCGCCACACGGCAGGTCTAGTCTAGAGACTCACTAGCACTCGCCCCAGTTGTACAGCCGACCTTGCTAGCGATGGTTCACTGTCTACATACGTTCTCATTTGTAGAGACGACAGTTTAGCATAGCCTTCAGCTACGTAATTTGCTACGACCTAGCAAGGCGCCATATTCACTTACTATTCTGAACAGATAATATTGTGAATCATGTACCGTCAAGAGCGACTTTCATCATTAATGGATTAAAGTTAACTATCAAACTAATTACGTCCGCTTTCTGAATTCTAATTCCTTGTCATGTTCCTGACCTCACGTCAGTATAGTTCTTCCCTCCTCACGCCAGCCTGCGTGAGCTAAAACGCGTGCATTTCGGCCTCCATTCGTAACACGGTGTTGACTCTTCAGCCAACACAACAGAAAATATAGGTAAGAAAAGATGGAATCAAAATCTATGAACAACGGTCAATACGGCTAAAACTACTGAGAAATTTAACGTATTAATAACATGAATCCTGTACTTAAGTATGAAAAGCATTTGACACTCGAAATAGGTAAACCATATAACAGTGATCATCTTGAGTAGTTCATAGCACGAAGATTACTTTGTTACATGCGATGAAAACATGCAAATCAAATAATTTTGTAGCAAGTAGTTTCCTTCACCAACATACAAGAAAATCGTGCATAACATGTAAGTAGTCGTCCGGTATTTAGATTAGATTGTTAAGTAACATCATCTAAATGTTTCTAGCATACTAATTTGGCTGATCATATGACTGTCTTACATTACATACTTATGTTTAATGTTGTACACTTTCCTATTTCGTCTAAAATAAGGCTGTTGTCCTGTGATCACTGCATTTCTTGGTTACTTGTTGCCTTGTATTGAAATCCTCGCCATTAGGGAAAAGACTTCACCCCATTTGGTACAGGTATTTATTTTGTTGAATCTGGCATTTTTCCTAACAGCTCTTGTACTCTTTACTTCTTACATTATTATCGATGGTTCTCCCACCATCCGCATCACTGAAATATTCATGTTCGACAGTTGTTGGGTTGGTGACCTGTGTGATATAGCTCTTTTAAAAAGTCTACCCATCTAGAGGACTTCCTCGAGATTTTTACTGAGAATTTCCGTAACAGCACTTCTTGGTCTGCTTTGATCCCATGTTGTTCTCTTTGCTCTGTCTACAAAAACGGAATTTGTTCTGAATAAAATGCTTCCTTGAAGAGTGGTATTTACGCCGACCCTGCCTTCCGTTCGGAGATCCCGTTTACAGAAACGTGCATTCAAAGGCATTTCCACACGCGTATTTGTCTGCCGGGCGGGACCGCTCCGTGATTGACACGGCGTGAGCTCCGGAGGCGCCGAAGTGGAAGGCCGTTTACCGCCGACACTGGGACTCTTCAAAAGAATGGTCAATCTGGAGGCCGCAGGCGCCAGCCACGGAATTACCGTAATGGCGCTACAACGGTTCTTACCAGACGGCTTCCGCGTTTGGTGCACTCAACAACGCATTCATTATACAGTCTCTCGACAATGGTCGTTCTCCATGCATGCGCCCGTAATCGTCCGCTCCTCTGACCAGGGGCGCCGGGGTGTCTGAGATGTACGCCGCCTTTCTTTCTCTCGACAACTCAGCACCCGCCGAGTCAGCGGACGTGTCGGTGCAGTGGCGGGAGGCGCAGGTGGAGCGCGGTTCGATTTTACGTCCGGCTGTGGAGATTTACGGTCTGTTTAACTTTTCGGCATCACTTAAGGACAAGGGTGGGGTGTGTGGCATTACTTCTAGCTTCTGGAGATTTGATTTGCTTGTTACGACTGCGTTGGGAACAGTAATTTCCACTAGCGCAAGGGCCGCATAAACTATCGGGACTTGGAATGAAGTACAGTAACTTTCTTTTTGTAATTTAGTTTCTCGTTGAAAGCTTGAAACAAAATGCCTTTAATTTCGTCACTTGTGTGGGCATATTGTCCGTAATTGCTTTACAATTCTTGAGAGTATTTTCGTTGAAGCGTTGCAACTACAAAAAATGCATATGTTTTTCACCAGACGTGTTTGACTTTATTGAGGTAAAGCATTGTCAGTGGCCTGTAATTAAAGATATTTACAATATGATTTGTTTTTAAGATCGAAAAACAGTTCGTTTACATTATATTGCTTTTTTCATACGATAATTTCCTCTTGCTTTCTCTCCTATATCGGGAAATACCATCTACTAGCACATCTTTCGTGTTTTTCTTCTTTAGACACCGATACTTGTAGTCTGATTTTTAGTTTCTCTGCGGAACTATGCATTTCTCTCGTTTTATACAACACGCGTTTCCGCACGCAACTGTTTTTTGTTTTTTTGTTTTTTTTTTTTTACTTCTAAGTGTATAAACAGAACACAATGTTGTAGGAAACAGTTTGCTGTGTGAAACATAAGAAATGAGTAGTTCTGCAGAGAAACTAAAAATTAGACTACAAGTATCAGTGTCTAATGATGAAAAACACAAAAGATGTGCTAGCAGACGGCATTTTCCGATGTGGATCAAACGGAAATCATCGTAGGAAAAAGTAAAGTATTGTTAACGAACTATTTTGACCACTGATGATGCTTGACCTCAATAAACCGAAACGCGTGTGGTGAAAAACACACGCATTTTCTTGCAGTTGCAACGACACAACGAAAATACCCTCAAATTGCCTTTATTTCAGTCTAGGTTTCGTACGCATGACTCTGTTTACTCCAAAGGCATGCTTTTTGGTAATTTATAAGCTATTTTCTTTGAACTTGTTAGCGATACGAAGATATTCATTTTCTTTATTTCTTTTTAATATTTCACTCAGGCAAGTAATGCATCAAGATATCTTTTTCAAGAGATAAAAATCGCTTCGTTTTTAGTTACGTAACTCAATCGGTAAAAACGGAACCCTTATAGAAACACTTCGTTGTCCGACTGTCTGTCTGTCCGTTTGTTCAAAATGGCTCTGAGCACTACGGGACTTAACATCTGAGGTCATCTGTCCCCTAGGCTTAGAACTACTTAAACCTAACTAACCTGAGGACATTACACACATCCATGACCGAGGCAGGATTCGAACCTGCGACCGTAGCAGCAGCGCGGTTCTGGACTGAAGCGCCTAGAACTGCTCGGCCATAGTGGCCGGTCGGCCGTTTGTCAGAAACCTATATTCTCAGCAGTAGGTAGCTGTATCAAGCGTACGAAGGTCAACGGTTCCGTTGGCGATGTAAAAAATTGAAGGTTCTAAGTCAATGCACTCAAAAGATACGGCCATTTATGTCAGCTATTTTAGTCGTATACTCCCTCATCAAAACCTACCGGATGCTTCCCACATCCATGACCGAGGCAGGATTCGAACCTGCGACCGTAGCAGCAGCGCGGTTCTGGACTGAAGCGCCTAGAACTGCTCGGCCATAGTGGCCGGTCGGCCGTTTGTCAGAAACCTATATTCTCAGCAGTAGGTAGCTGTATCAAGCGTACGAAGGTCAACGGTTCCGTTGGCGATGTAAAAAATTGAAGGTTCTAAGTCAATGCACTCAAAAGATACGGCCATTTATGTCAGCTATTTTAGTCGTATACTCCCTCATCAAAACCTACCGGATGCTTCCCACTATCCTAGAATAATGGAATTTGACAAGTAAGATTTCCCAGTAAAAATAAAGAAAAAAATCGGAAAATTGCGAATTTGTAATTACATCACACGAAAAAAAATTGTCATTTGTTATCCAACTATCTACACTACTGGCCATTAAAATTGCTACACCACGAAGATGACGTGCTACAGACACGAAATTTAACCGACAGGAAGAACATGCTGTGATATGCAAATGATTAGCTTTTCAGAGCATTCACACAAGGTTGGCGCCGGTGGCAACACCTACAATGTGCTGACATGAGGAAAGTTTCCAACCGATTTCTCATATACAAACAGCGGTTGACCGGCGTTGCCTGGTAAAACGTTGTTGTGATGCCTCGTGTAAAGAGGAGAAATGCGTACCATCACGTTTCCGACTTTGGATTGTAGCCTATCGGTTTATAGTGTCGCGACATTGCTGCTCGCGTTGGCCGAGATCCAATGACTGTTATCTGAATATGGAATCAGTGGGTTCAGGAGAGTAATACGGAACGCCGTGCTGGATCCCAACGGCCTCGTATCACTAGCAGTCGAGATGACAGACATCTTATCCGCGTGGCTGTAACGGATCGTATAGCCACGTCTCGATCCCTGAGTCAACATATGGGGACGTTTGCAAGACAACAACCATCTGCAGGAACAGTTCGACGACGTTTGCAGCAGCATGGACTATAAGCTAGGAGACCACGGCTGCGGTTAACCTTGACGCTGCAACACAGACAGGAGAGCCTGCGATGGTGTGCTCAACGACGAACCTGGGTGCACGAATGGCAAAACGTCATATTTTCGGATGAATCCGGGTTCTGTTTACAGCATCGTCATGGTCGCATCCGTGTTTGGCGACATCGCGGTTCAAAAACTGGTTCAAATGGCTCTGAGACTATGCGACTTAACTTCTCAGGTCATCAGTCGCCTAGAACTTAGAACTAATTAAACCTAACTAACCTAAGGACATCACACACATCCATGCTCGAGGCAGGATTCGAACCTGCGACCGTAGTGGTCGCTCGGTTCCAGACTGTAGCGCCTATAACCGCATGGCCACTCCGGCCGGCGACATCGCGGTGAACGCATATTGGAAGCGTGTATTCGTCATTGCCATACTGGCGTATCACCCGGCGTGATGGTATGGGGTGCCATTGGTTACACGTCTCGGTCACCTCTTGTTCGCATTGACGGCACTTCGAACAGTGGACGTTACATTTCAGATGTGTTACGACCCGTGGGTCTACCCTTCATTCGATCCCTGCCAAACCCTACATTTCAGCAGGTTAATGCACGACCGCATGTTGTAGGTCCTGTACGGGCCTTTCTGGATACAGAAAATGTTCGACTGCTTCCCTGGCCAGCACATTCTCCAGATATCTCACCAACTGAAAACGTCTGGTCAATGGCGGCCAAGCAACTGGCTCGTCACAATACGCCAGTCACTACTCTTGATGACCTGTGGTATCGTGTTGAAGCTGCATGGGCAGCTGTACCTGTACTCGCCATCCAAGCTCTGTTTGACTCAATGCCCAGGCTTATCGAGGCCGTTATTACGTCCAGAGGTGGTTGTTCTGGGTACTGATTTCTCAGTATCTATGCACCCAAACTGCATGAAAATGTAATCACATGTCAGTTCTAGTATAATATATTTGTCCAATGAATACCCGTTTCTCATCTGCATTTCTTATTGGTGTTGCAGTTTTAATGGCCAGTTGTGTCCGTCCGACTGTTAAGGCCACTTTTCCTAAGGAACGGGTAGAAGTACCTGCTGTGACGTCCGAACAAGACACAGCCAGGGCGAAAGCACCACAGGCGCGAAGATAAGAGCTGGTGCCAGTGGCATGCAGACTCGCCACTTGCGCGAGTTCCACCAGCGTGAAGGGCGGCGCTCAGGATGAAGATATCGACTTCGCCTCGGCCAATTTCCGACCGAGTACAGTCCGTGACAGACCGGACAGAAGCCTGTTCGGAAGACAGAACAGCAGTCTCGCCCACTTGTTCGTAGACCATCGTCCAGGGCAGACTTAGACAGGGAATGTCGTTTAGTGAACTCTTAGAAGTGAAAAGACATTTGTTGTAAATAGCATTTGCTATGTAGTATGACGTTTACCTACGATTACTTGTACTAAGCCGTTGAGGGCCTTTTATGTGTTACATCACAAGCAGTGCAGCAGACTTTATTATTTGACAAGTAGCAAAGATAGTGAACCTTTTGACTCATTTGTGTAACTTTGTCATTAATTTGTTGGAGTATTGTAGAACCTTCGTTCTCCTTTCCTGTTGCCTGACCCTGGGACATAGCTGTGTAATAGTGGCAAGGAAAAATAGTCTTAGCGGTGTACTGCACCACAAGCCGTTACCCGAACTCACAAACTCGGTCTACCGTAACAGCAGTGGCAACTCGGCTTCCACAGCAGTAGCGACGAGGCCTTTACAAAACTGGCCTCAAGAGATTACAGAATTACAGAATTAAAATTTATGTGACATATGGAAGTATATGGTCCCATGGTGGTGTAAAAAACTGGAGTTTCTAAATGCAGTCAAATGATACGGCCATTTATGTGAGATATTTTGATACTCGCAAACTAAATTATCAAAACCTATAGGGTACTTCACGTTGCCTAGAATCATGAAATTTGGCAAAAAGCAAGGTTTCACAGCAGACCTAGGAGAAAAAAAATCCCAAAAAATTATTAATCTGTAATTGCATGATAATTTTTTTTTTCGCCTTTTTGTCCGACTGTCTGTTCGCCCGTTAAGATCCCTTGTTCTGAGGAACAGATAGTCGTCTCAAGTTGTAATTTATAGCTCGTATTTAGGATTCCGGTCCCTTGGTGGTGTAAAAAAAGGTTAAGCTTTTAAGTCAATGCAATCAGAAAATAAGGCCATTTAAGTCAAATAATTAGATACTTCCAAACTCACTCATTGTAACCTATAGGGTACTTCCGGATGACCTAGAATCATGAAATTTCGCTAGAAGCACGGTTTCACTGTACAAGTAAAGAAAAAAAAAATTGGAAAATTATTAATTTTGAATTCTATCACATGAAAATGTATTTCTTTTGTCATTTGTTACCCGAGTTCAAAATTAAAATTAAAACATTATCGGAAGTCTTGGAGTTTCCGGGACCGATATCTTACCAGTATAAATGTAAATAATAGACAAAAGTTGTCGAGATTCTCAATTCCTGACATGATTGAACTGTCTATATACATACTTAGTTTTGTACACAACCGTCAGTGCCAGAGTCCTACGCGCACCTTGCCAATTTTAGTAAGAAGTATTAGCATTGCACCAGCAACCGCACCATCCCTGATTCTTTAAATAATCTAATTTCAATGTGCAAAACATCATCCAATGTCTGATTTTTTCACAAATAAGTTAATGTGTTACATATTTCACGTCCGTTTTAAGAAAAGGTAGTTTTTCACGCATCTTGGTGTTTATAACGCCATACATTCTTAGCTGTGTGTCTTACGATGATATAATTTTGCAAGTACAGCAGTGTATGTGGATACCGTCTGCAAAATGTGTTACAAACACAGTAAGTAGTAAACAAGTGATAAATTAAAATCCCATGCCTGGTGCTCAAATTTTACTGCATGAACAGCGAAAATGTAGTAAGCGGTTGTTATTCTGCGGCGAATGCAAGAGAAAAAAGTCTGGAAAAGATTTGATACTGTATGTAAAGTTTGTTAAAGGTAGGAGACGAGGTACTGGCGGAATTAAAGCTGTGAGGCCGGGGCGTGAGTCGTGCTTGGGTAGCTCAGTTGGTAGAGCACTTTCCCGGAAAGGCTTAGGTCCCGAGTTCGAGTCTCGGTCCGGCACACAGTTTTCATGTGCCAGAAGTTTCATATCACCGCACACTCCGCTGTAGAGTGAAAATTTCATTCTAGAAACATCTTGAGCTCTTTAAATGCACCAAATAGATGTAACAACTGGTTACCGCATAAACGGCGACACTCCGCCGTGGCACGCATGGAACGATCGACTTAACTTTACTTGAGCCCCCACGACGCGACTGGTAGGGTGGGTCAGCCCAGGGACCATGCCGCCGCGAACACACACGCATCTGCTTGCGGGCCCAGGGAACAGGAAAGCGTCGTTTTCGCCAAAGCTGCCCTGTCAATACAGATGAAAAGGGAACAGTTACCTCCCCAAGTAAAGCTACACACAAGAATGGCTAGTGCGTAAAAAAATATGAATGAATGGCAAAGTGGGTACCAATACAGGTTAAATTTATAGCACTACTTAAAAATTACTAGTATTCACGAGTGATGATATCGGCTCCTGCTGGTACAATAACACAAACATACGAGGTGTGGCTAGAAAAAAACCGGACTAGTACTGGTGAAACAATAAAACGAATGCAATAAGGCTGAAAGTCGCGTGGCCTGTCACGTGACTCTCCCTCCGCCTACTGCTCGAGTTTCATCTGCCTCCTGCACTCAGTCTGCCCGTGGCGTCCGTTTTAAGTAGTTGACGTTTTGTCTGTGCGTCGTAAAATGTTGAGTGTACAGAAAGAACAGCGTGTTAACATCAAATTTTGTTTCAAACTAGGAAAATCTGCAAGTGAAACGTTTGTAATGTTACAACAAGTGTACGACGATGATTGTTTATCGCGAACACAAGTGTTTGAGTGGTTTAAACGATTTAAAGATGGCCGCGGAGACACCAGTGATGACACTCGCACTGGCAGACCATTGTCAGCAAAAACTGATGCAAACATTGAAAAAATCGGTAAACTTTTTCGACAAGATCGCCGTTTAACAATCAGAGCAGCGTCTGAGTTAACAGGAGTTGACAAGGAAAGTGTTAGGCAGATTCTTCATGAAAGTTTCAACATGAACAAAGTGTGTTCAAAAATGGTTCCGAAGTGTCTCACAATTGAACAGAAGGAATGCCGAAGAATGATTTGTTCTGACATCCTGGAAAACACTGAAAGTGATCCCACCTTCTTACAAAATCGATGCATTGGAAAACTTCTGGTTCTCCACGACAAAAAAAGCACGAATGTCAAAATCGAAATTCAAGGCAATGATGATTGTTTTTTTGACATCAAAGGGATTGTGCACATTGATTGGGTACCAGAGGGACAAACAGTGAATCAGCATTACTACATTAGCGTCCTGGCTACGCTACGTGAGCGAGTACGGAGAAAACGGAACGATTTGTGGAGAAAAAAGTCATGGATCCTTCACCAAGACAATGCCCCAGCTCACAGTGCGTTGTCAGTGCAGACGTTTTTGGCAAAACACAACATTCCCATCTTAGATCATCCACCCTACTCACCTGATTTGGCCCGCTGTGACTTTTTTCTTTTCCCTAAAGTCAAGTCAGCTTTGAAAGGAACTAGATTTGAGACTGTTGAAGCAGTAAAAGAAAAAGCGACGGAAGTAATGTATGGACTTACCGAAAATGATCTGCAGCATTGCTATGAACAGTGGAAAATTCGTATGGAGCGGTGTAGAGACCGAGGAGGAGAGTACATTGAAGGAGATAACATGAAATTGTAAATAATTGTAAATAAATGTTTTTTCCAGCATCAGTCCGGTTTTTTTCTAGCCGCACCTCGTAGACATCTACCACCTTGCCTCCCACAATTTATTCCCTTCACGAAACCTATCACAGGGAGTACTCTTACACTTCCGCGACATTTGGCCTAGAACACAAATTGCAAGTAGTAACACTGACCGAAGATCATGCGCTCAAACACTGGTAGGTGCGTTGGTACTGTATAACAGGTCTAATTCCATATACCACAGCCATGGCCTTACAATATCAGGTTTTCAAATAAGAAAGCAACACTTAACTCCACTCAGGTGTGATGGAGCCGTGACTTTCAGGATTCCAGCAAGGACGGTGTTGCCTCCAACACATACAGGCTATCGTGGAGGTGCCGTAAACGTAAGTTTGCAGAGTAAGCCGGGAACTTGCACGCGACGTCCATCTGTGTTGGCGCCGCCCGCCGCTACCATTTCTTAAGCGATCGACCAGGCTTGCTCCTACTGATTTAACCTTTAAGCTGCTTCTCGAGACCGGCGTCGGACATCCGGAGTCACGCAACATTCACAACTTGCCATCCACGTGCCCCTCAGCCAACTGTCTCTCCAGGCCGCACCAAACCAACATCACACCCATGTCGATCAAAGTCCTTAGCTCGCGACACACGATCGAGTCGATATCGGCAACCTAAGTAGTTAGAGGCGCCTGTGGAATGCCATCCCACCAAGATTAGAACCGCATCTACTCAATATTCAATTGTTAAATGGCTCTTTGAATGTTTTCATCGCTTTCACGTTTAAGGTCTCCAGCGAAGACTGTTGCCATAAGATAATTTCGTTAAACCACCTCCTTTAGCCACTGTCTCAAAATATCATCAATATAGATATCAAAAAGTATGACAGTTGCTAAGGAACAGAGGCGCTATTGGACAGAACTAATCGCAGGCAATGATGGAGGACATGGAATACAGCACATATATACAAGATCTACAACTTTGTTTCTGCTGTTTTTTCTCTAAGTTAGAGACTTTATTGTGAAAAACCTACAAAAAAAATTACGATTCAAAGTATAGGCCATCGTTGGCTACTGCTTTTTCCTAGCTTTAGGGCAGCACACGATTCCCGCAGTGTATAAACTGGGCATCTTTTGAGGGGAGCCATGAATCGATCCAATTTTGGACTTGTTCATACGACCTCAAGTGCTAGTCAGCTAGGTCGTGTGTCATAGACCGAGAAAGGTGGCTGTCATAGGGACGAATATCTGGAGAATACAGCGGGTACTGTACAACTTCCCATTTCAACGTTTCCGAGTATGTTTTGACGGGATTGTCTACATGAGATCGTGCACTGTCATGCTGTCAAATCACCTTTTCATGTCTATCGCTGTATTGTGGCCGTTTGTCTTTCAGCGATCGGCTCAAACACATCAGTTGCTTTCGATAACGATCTCCTGTGATTGTTCCCGTCGGTTACAGTAGCATCGAAAGCTTTCTCTCTTTCACAACCATGCCGGTCTTCAACGTCAAAATCATCGTTCTTGAAGCATGGAAACCATTTTGTGCGAAGTGCTGTCACTAACAGGCGTCTCGTCATAGGTCTTACCCAGCTTTTTATGAGCCTCAGCCTCAGATTTCTTCAAAGAAGAAAATTAAAACCTCCCGCAGATGATGAGAATTGGGCTCATAAGTTGACGTATTCAGTCGAGAATAACTTTAAGATGCAATCAAAAATCGAGTGATATTTTGATGGCGTTATGTTCTCAAATGCCTAAGCTTACTGTATGAAACTTACGACGAACGACTTGCTCCACTACTGCCGTCTATTGCAAAAGGGCGGAAGCAAAGTCTTAGACCTTATAATATAAGTGAAGTGTCATATTTTTATCGAACAATGGTAGACATTTGACCACATGGGAAATCAAATAACAGACATAAATAACGTTCATGTTTAACATACGTCAGACTCCCAACATTAACGTCGATATCGGACTCTCAGTAAGAAATATAACATGGTCGGACACCTTTTATTCATGCTGCCTCTGGAGGAATCCTTGGGTGATATTGTACCACTCCTCTCTCAAGGCGGTTTGTAGTTCTTGCATGGTACGGGAAGCGAGTGTTCCTTGACAAATACATCTGCCAAGAGCATCACTGCCAAGAGCGTCCCCGGCATACTTTTATGGTTAGTTAGGTCCGGGAAGTGCGCAGTCCGTTCCATACGTTCAATATTTTCACTTCCAAGTGTGTCGTATACCTCTGCGGTCCCGTGCCGGCGGGCATTGTCGTCCATAAACAGAAAGTCTGAACCTACCGCGCCCCTAAACGGACGGGCGTGATCCAGAATAATCTCACTGGAATACTGCTGTGGTGCTAACGGTACCTCGCGCGAGGATATGCAGCGGTGTTCTGCTATTGTGCATAATGTCAGCATAACGCCTACGCCATACCGAGGTCGTCCATAGACATTCTGTAGTCCCTTCTCTTTTCCATACTAAATGATGGCCAGAATCACTGCCCACAGTGAAGCGGGATTCGTCGGACTACAGGGCTATTACAAATGATTGAAGCGATTTCATAAATTCACTGTAGCTCCATTCATTGACATATGGTCACGACACACTAGAAAAACTCATAAAGTTTTGTTCGGCTGAAGCCGCACTTCAGGTTTCTGCCGCCAGAGCGCTCGAGAGCGCAGTGAGACAAAATGGCGACAGGAGCCGAGAAAGCGTATGTCGTGCTTGAAATGCACTCACATCAGTCAGTCATAACAGTGCAACGACACTTCAGGACGAAGTTCAACAAAGATCCACCAACTGCTAATTCCATTCGGCGATGGTATGCGCAGTTTAAAGCTTCTGGATGCCTCTGTAAGGGGAAATGAACGGGTCGGCCTGCAGTGAGCGAAGAAACGGTTGAACGCGTGCGGGCAAGTTTCACGCGTAGCCGCGGAAGTCGACGAATAAAGCAAGCAGGGAGCTAAACGTACCACAGCCGACGGTTTGGAAAATCTTACGGAAAAGGCTAAAGCAGAAGCCTTACCGTTTACAATTGCTACAAGCCCTGACACCCGATGACAAAGTCAAACGCTTTGAATTTTCGGCGCGTTTGCAACAGCTCATGGAAGAGGATGCGTTCAGTGCGAAATTGTTTTCAGTGATGAAGCAACATTTTTTCTTAATGGTGAAGTGAACAGACACAATGTGCGAATCTGGGCGGCAGAGAATCCTCACGCATTCGTGCAGCAAATTCGCAATTCACCAAAAGTTAACGTGTTTTGTGGAATCTCACGGTTTAAAGTTTACGGCCCCTTTTTCTTCTGCGAAAAAAATGTTACAGGACACGTGTATCTGGACATGCTGGAAAATTGGCTCATGCCACAACTGGAGACCGACAGCGCCGACTTCATCTTTCAACAGGATGGTGCTCCACTGCACTTCCATCATGATGTTCGGCATTTCTTAAACAGGAGATTGGAAAACCGATGGATCGGTCGTGGTGGAGATCATGGTCAGCAATTCATGTCATGGCCTCCACGCTCTCCCGACTTAACCCCATGCGATTTCTTTCTGTGGGGTTATGTGAAAGATTCAGTGTTTAAACCTCCCCTACCAAGAAACGTGCCAGAACTGCGAGCTCGAATCAACGATGCTTTCGAACTCATTGATGGGGACATGCTGCGCCGAGTGTGGGAGGAACTTGATTATCGGCTTGATGTCTGCCGAATCACTAAAGGGGCACATATCGAACATTTGTGAATGCCTAAAAAAACTTTTTGAGTTTTTGTATGTGTGTGCAAAGCATTGTGAAAATATCTCAAATAATAAAGTTATTGTAGAGCTGTGAAATCGCTTCAATCATTTGTAACAACCCTGTACATCAATCTGGACTGCTGTGCTGACCTTAATCAAAAAGCTACTATTTCTCAACGCATGCGTGGTTGAAGTGGGCTGCGTTTCACAGGTTTCCGAGGATACGAACCAGCCTTATTTAATCTCCGCGTAATGGTGCTGACAGAGACACGTCTACTGGTATCCACTGCAAAGTCTGCAGCGATGTGCCTAGGAGTGCGATGTCTGATCCTTTTCGCCACTAGGACTACGTGTCGATCCTCTTCCGGTGTGGTGCTCCGTCTACGACCAACGCATTGCATTACCATTTACAGTGGCGTTTATTTCTCTCTCTCTCTCTCTCTCCCCCCCCCCCTCTCTCTCTCACTCTCTCGCACTCATATGACGTCTTGTAGACATCTTGCCGTTCCAAAGGGAATGTCACAATAACCGGTCGCACAACACCTCTTCAAACACGGTGCTGCAGGAACTGTCGGGTGCATATAGAGCGTTCGTGCACAGACTTAGCTGCGGTTAACTTATCCCGCCATCAACAATTACTTTTATCATTTTTGGTCGGGCGCTCTGTAGCAATTGTCGGTTGTCCCGTAGCAACTGGCAGTGTTCCTTAGCAGGTATCAGTTGTTGCTCAGCAATTGTCAAGCAGTGTACATCCCGGTCGCAAGCCTAAATTTGTTATGTTGTTACTTTATCATTCTCTTTACTGGTAATGACGTTCTAAATTTCAATATCATGACAATAAATAGCCCCTTGCAACAGTTGGTGTCACAAATTTAAAACCATTCTTTTAATTATAGACAATTCATAGGTTGTCCCAGAGCTGAATTGGCTCTAATAGAACCATTTTTTGTAGCAATCAGTCGCAACATACAATTATTTGATGTATGTATTCAAATCTCTCTCTTCCTCTAGGTTTTTTGCCCTCTACAGCTCCCTCTAGTACCATGAAAGTCATTCCCTGATGTCTATCTGAACAGATGTCCTATCATCCTGTCCCTTCTCCTTGTCAGTGTTTTCACACGTATTCCTTTCCTCTCCGATTCTTCGCAGACCTCCTCATTCCTTACCCTAGCAGTCCACCTAATTTTCAACATTCGTCTGTAGCACAACATCTCAAATGCTTTGATTCTCTTCTGTTCTAGTTTTCCCACAGTTCTTGTTTCACTACCATTCGATGCTGTACGCCAGACGCATATTGACAGAAATTCCTTCCTCAAATTAAAGTCTATGTTTGATACTAAGAGACTTCTCTTGAGCAGCAATACCTTTTTTGCCCGTACTAGTCTGCTTTTTATCTCCTCTTGCTTCGTCCATAATGGGTTATTTTGCTGACTAGGTAGTAGAATTCCTGAACTTCATCTACTTCGCGACAATCAATCCTGATCTTAAGTTTCTCGCTGTTCTCATTTCTGCTACTTCTCATTACTTTCGTCTTTCTTCTCTCAATCCATATTTTGCGCTCATTAAATTGTTGATTCCATTCAGCAGATCGTGTAAATCGTCTTCGCTTTCACTTAGGATAGCAATGTCACCAGAGAATCGTATCACTGATATCCTTTCACTTTGATTTTTAATCCACTCCTGAACCTTTCTTTTATTTTCATCATTACTTCTTCGATGTACAGATCGAACAGTAAGGGGAAAGAGTACATCCCTGTCTTACACTTTTTTTTTTTTGACTGATGATTATGTGCTGCGAATACACAGAAAGATAGATCCTTTATCATTTAGCTACAAAGTAGCAGGTCAGCAACTGGAAGCAGTTAATACCATAAATTATCTGGGAGTACGCATTAGGAGTGATTTAAAATGGAATAATCATATAATGTTGATCGTCGGTAAAGCAGATGCCAGACTGAGATTCATTGGAAGAATCCTAAGGAAATGCAATCCGAAAACAAAGGAAGTAGGTTAGAGTACGCTTGTTCGCCCACTGCTCGAATACTGCTCAGCAGTGTGGGATCCGTACCAGATAGGGTTGATAGAAGATATAGAGAAGATCCAACGGAGAGCAGCGCGCTTCGTTACAGGATCATTTAGTAATCGCGAAAGCGTTACGGAGATGATAGATAAACTCCAGTGGAAGACTCTGCAGGAGAGACGCTCAGTAGCTCGGTACGGGCTTTTGTCAAAGTTTCGATAACATACCTTCACCGAAGAGTCAAGCAGTATATTGCTCCCTCCTACGTATATCTCGCGAAGAGACCATGAGGATAAAATCAGAGAGATTAGAGCCCACACAGAGGCATACCGACAATCCTTCTTTCCACGAACAATACGAGACTGGAATAGAAGGGAGAACTGATAGAGGTACTCAAGGTATCCTCCGCCACACACCGTCAGGTGGCTTGCGGAGTATGGATGTAGATGTAGATGTAGATGACCTCAGATGTTAAGTCCCATAGGGCTCAGAGCCATTTGAACCATCTTTCAGTCTTTTTAATCCGAGTACTTCGTTCTTGGTCATTCACTCTTATTATTCCCTCTTGGCTCTTGTACACATTGTATATTACCCGTCTCTCCCTGTAGCTTACCCCTACTTTTCCCAGAATTTCGAACATCTTGCACCATTTTACATTATCGAACGCTTTTTTCAGGTCGACAAATCCTATGAACGTGTCTTGCTTCTTCTTTAGTATTGCTTCCATTATCAACCGCAACGTCGCAATTGCCTCACTTCGGCCTTTACCTTTCGTAAAGCCAAACTGATCGTCATCTAACACATCGTCAGTTTTTTTTCCTTTCTTCTGTATATTATTCTTGTCAGCTTTCCGCATGCGTAAGTTGTTAAGCTGATTGTGCGATAATTCTCGCACTTGTCAGCTCTTGCAGTCTTCGGAATTGTGTGGATGATATTCTAACAAAGTCATTCTACATGCCATAGTGAATAGTACTTTAGTTTCCGATTCCCCTAATACGAGGGTGAGTCAAATGAAAACCTTAAATTTGTAATAACAAATCGAAATTTCGCTCTGTTATCCTGTAAGTAGGTGAGCGTGCTACAAACAGCGTGCAGAATGGTCTGTAGGTGGCAGCATAGTGCAAATGCACACATACCGTCACATTATCAGTATAAAGATGGCCGCCCCACTTGCAACTTGCACCAGGGAAGAACAGCATTCTGTTATTCGATTTTGCGTAGTGAATGTGTGGAACCTATTGAAATTCATCGACGAATGAAGGTTCAGTACGATGATGCATGCTTCTCACAGCAGCAAGTTTACGAATGGAGTAGGAAGTTCGCAAATGGTGTGACTTCAGGGAAAGATGCTCCTCGTGCAGGTCAGGCACAACGAGTTGTGACTCCACAGAACATTGCAGCAGATGAAGCCATAGTGAAGGAAAACCGCCGAGTGACACTGAATGACATTGCAGCATGTTTACAGATTAGTCATGAATCAACACACCACATTGTGCATGATGTGTTCCAGTTTCACAAAGTGTCTGCAGGATGGGTACCACGGCAGCTGACTCCTGAAATGAGAGAACGATGTGGTGATGCTTGTGAAGAACTTCTTCGGCGCTTTGAACAAGAAGGTGATGGATTCCTAGCAAGAATCGTTACTCGGGACGAAACCTGGGTTCACTTCTACCAACCGGAAACGAAGAGAGTGAACAAGGAATGGCGCCATGCCTCATTTCGAACAGAATCATCAGCAGGGAAGGTTATGCTGACTCTCTTTTGGGACGAAAAAGGCGTCATTTTGGAGCATTACATGCCTAGAGGGACCACTGTCACCAGCGCATCATACAAAGATCTCCTAAAAATCATCTGCGGCCTGCAATCAGATCAAAGCGACGTGGATTGCTGTCAGCAGGTGTCCTTCTGCAACATGACAATGCAAGGCCCCACATTGCCCGTACCATAGTTGCAACAATCACAGACCTGCATTTTGAGTGTCTTCCTCATCCACTACACTCACCAGACATTGCTCCAAGTGATTTCCATATGTTTGGACCAACCACAGATGCAGTGGGAAGAAAGAAATTCCGTTCTGATGAAGAGATACGCCACGCGGTGCATGAGTGGTTGCGTGGACTACCAAAAGAATTTTTTTGTAAAGGAATTAATGCACTTTGCAGGCGCTGGAGGACTTGCATTGAGCGTGGGAGAGATTATGTTGAAAACTGACACAGCTTTTTACCACTTCTGCACAATAAATAATATGTAAAAAAATATTTAAGGTTTTCATTTGACTCGCCCGCGTAATTTTGGAAATTTTGATGGAATGTTATCTGCCTGTTCTGCCTTATTTGATCTTAAGTCCTAAAAAGCTCTTTCAGATAATGATTGTAGTACTGGATCCTCTATCTCTCCTACTTCTACCTTCTATAGCTTCTGACAAATCTCCCCCCGCATAGAGGCCTTCAACGTACTTCTTCCACCTATCCGCTCTCTCCTCTGCATTTAACAGAGAATTCCCATTGTACTCTGAATGTTATCATCCTCGCTTTTAAAATCAGCAGAGGTTGTTTTGACTTTCCTGTATGCTGAGACAGTCATAGAACCATACGCATTTGTAAATCTTAAACCTCACATAACGAAAATTACAAATTGAACTGACCGATACTGCAAAAATAAGTGAAGAGCACTTACGTTGTTGTTGTTGTTGTCTTTAGTCCTGAGATTGGTTTGATGCATCTCTCCATGCTACTCTATCCTGTGCAAGCCTCTTCATCTCCCAGTACCTACTGCAGCCTACATCCTTCTGAATCTGCTTAGTGTATTCATCTCTTGGTCTCCCTCTACGATTTTTACCCTCCACGCTGCCCTTCAATACTAAATTGGTGATCCCTTGATGTCTCAGAATATGCCCTACCTTCTAGTCAAGTTGTGCCACAAACTCCTTTTCTCCCCAATTCTATTCAAAACCCACATGACATATTTCGTGCCGATTGCCTGTTGATGTTGAAGCACAGTTTTTAAGGTAATTAATAAGGCTATGAGAAGTCAGAGATACACGGCGGTGAACGTTACGGGCTGTTGTTTTTCTGCGTGTAGCAGGTAGTGGTCCGCGTAGCAGCTCCTTGGGAGAAGCCGTAACTCATCTGCGTGGCTGTTATCCGGCATCGCTTGTGTTACGCGGCGACTCCCACGATAACAGTCCCCCCGCCGAGACGCTATGGCGGCAAATAACACGGCAGGGTGGACGACCAAGCGGCCACTTTGCGCTGCGGATCTGATAGCCGGAACGCGCTGGCAAATGGCCCACGGTCCTTGTAATGACCGCTGACTGGCCTATCTCGGGGCGGCGCTGTTTGCTTACTGCACTGGAGGTGGGCGGCAGTTAACTGCTTATAGCGCTGCAGTGTTCTCCAGCGCGGGTTAGAGCGGCGTTCTCAACTTCCTCCCATTAGCTAAGTGCATGCTAAGACACTACAACACATTTGCGGCTAGATATAGTGCCTTACGGCACATAGGCCGGCGTCCATTGGAGAGGGTCATTTGCACAGGACCAATATGGAAGGCTGTTTGCCTATCAACATCTCTCCTCCGCGTCTCAGTTAGACGGGAGCCGTTGTTCACTCATATTCCTGTTGAAATACGAGACACAGCAAACCTACACAGAACATACACTAAGTACAGGCTGGCTGCAAAACATAGCGCGGATGATTTGATTTCATTTGATTTGATTTATTTCGTGTTCCATAGGTCCAACTGTGTTGGATACACAAGGAGGTGGAGCGAGTCAGTTTTTTACAAATACAATCTGATAATCTTATAGCATATACAGAAATTTGAGTATATAATTATATAAAAATTTATACAGTAAATTATTTGGGCAGCAATACAGAAAATGAAAATGCATGTTTTCTTAGAATCATTAAAACACTACAGAAAACAGATACAGAGAACACACAGATACAGAGCTCAGGTTAAATAGCATTCTTAGTGGCATTATGTCAACTTGTATTATACAACATTAAAATATTACAATTTATTTAGTTAAAAATTCATCTAGACTGTAAAAAGCTTTTTCTAGCAGAAATATTTTTAGTGCTTTCTTAAAGTTACTCTTGTTATGAATCTCTGTCTTACTTACCGAATTCAGGGCTAAATGCACGAAACGGAACTACACTACAGCACTACAAAAATTTTTGATGCACGCTAAGTCTAGCCTGCGAGTGAAAACTACTCTGGAGATAATATGTCTTTTAAAGAAAAGCATTTTTTCACCATCAATTTATTTTTTTTATTTTAGACGTCCCGTTCCCTGGGACCAAACTGAGGAGCAAATCTCCAAGGTCATGGAACGTGTCAGAACGTGAAATTACAACATGAAAGTAATAACAGATAAAAATAAGATGTTTATGTACCCAAAAAAGACAAGCCATAAGTTTATGTAAACGCAGTCAACAATATAACACAGGAATCTGCTTAATTTTTCAAAGAACTCGTCCACAGAGTAGAAGGAGTGACCCATGAGGAAACTTGAGTTTCGATTTGGAAATCCGTGGATATTTTAATTGCTGTGGTAGCCTATTGAAAATGGATGCAGCAGCATACTGCAGTATAATGTGTATATTTAAATTTATGCTTGACAGGTTTCCATCAGTTCAGCCATCTTCACAGGAAGACTCAACAAACAAAGATATAGGTAATGTACACAGACGAAAGCATCGAAAGTATATCAATTATACCGCTATGTATCAACAACATAGACAATATTCACAAAATTATACAACTGTTGAATGCATGCTGCTGAAGATCAGAAGGTGAATGACATCCCAAAAGAATCTAATGTCAAAGAGTGAAAACATAGGAAGATCCATAATACAGTCAATGGAGAAGTCAGAGGGAACACTTATTAACAAGACTCGTTCGATGTTGGCACTACGTGATTAACATCAACAAACAGCATTCCATGAGTGTAGCATAAGGAAAATAAATTCTAGACGAAGCTTCCTTGCAAAACCTAGTAAATCAAGTAAAACGTAGTATGGAAATAATATTTTATAAGAGACACTTAATGGTATAATAACAACAATATAAGATACACCTTTATAAATACGAATAGTGATAATTCACTTCGTCATCTAATAAAGACACAATTACTCTGAAGTATCAAATGCCCATCCTTACAAATAATAAAATGCACGTCAACTGACATAATACAATAGTGACAGCCAATTTTTCGGTCAAGTCACAACTTACATCCATAAATGAACTATTGTGTAAAAAGGTTTTTTGGTTGTACCTTTCACATCAGCAGCGAGGTCAAACTGCTGGATGTATGATACAACAAGTTAGCATACAACTGTAGAAACACGGGGTGACAGGGAATTATATTAGATATGGAACTACATTACAAATAATTAAAACATATGTGTAGGATAACGCAAACCTCAGGCTACAACTAACATGAAACTAAGACCTCGGGTTACCAATACCATAAAACTTAGGCTGCAGGAAATGGCTGAAATATACAGGGCGATTATTTATAAAACCGGTAAACTGCAGGGACGGATTGCTGATTGAAAGTGGAGGAAAAATGTCCTATAAACATATGTCCTGAAATGAACCGTCGCCACTGTAGATGGCCCTGACAAATGAAAGTTCCTCTTACCACGTGCCGCGTGTTCCTTGGGTGTTACAGGCTGTGTGATTGATGTAGCGTTCTGTAAGCAGCCGAATGGTTTGTCGGTAAAGAGGACTGATCACAGAAATCCCATAGTTATGATGGTCTGGTGCAAAAACCATCGACAAAATGCTTTCCAGAGAGGGAAATCCGTTGCTTATAAATTGTACTCGTTGCAGGTGATAGGGATAGTAGAGGTTATCATGCAGGGCAGACATAATCGTATAAATTTAAACAGACGCAAAATCCGCCAGATTGGCGATCTTTCACAGAAGCTCGAAATTTAGCTCGGACTTCAATGCGAGATGCTTATAACAGTTTCCAGAACGAAACTTTGTCTCTAAACGTGGCAGAAAATCCAAAGAGATTCTGGTCGTATGTGAAGTATGTTAGCGGCAAGAAACAATCAATGCCTTCTCTGCGTGATAGCTATCGAGATACTATCGAGGACAGTGATGCCAAAGCAGAGTTACTAAACACAGCCTTTCGAAATTCCTTCACAAAAGAAGACGAAGTAAATATTCCTGAATCCGAATCAAGAACAGCTGCCAACATGAGTAGTGAAGCAACATAAATAACTTAATAAAAGCAAGTCTTCTGGTCCAGACTGTATACCAACTAGGTTCTTTTCAGAGTATGCCGATGCATTACCTCCATACTCGACAATCATATACAACCGTTCGCTCGACGAAAGATCCGTACCCAAAGACTGGAAAGTTGCACAGGCCACCCAATATTCAAGAAAGGTGGTAGGAGTAACCCACTTAATTACAGGCCCATATCTTTAACGTCGACATCCAGCAGGATTCTGGAACATTATGAGTTACCTCGAAAAAACGGTCTATTGACACACAGTCAACATGGGTTTAGAAAACATCCTTGATGTGAAACACAACTAGCTCTTTATTCCCATTAAGTGTTGAGTGCTATTGACAAGGTATTTTAGATCCGTATTTCTGGATTTCCAGAAGGCTTTTGACGCTGTACCACACAAGCGACTTGTAGCGAAATTGCGTACTTATGGAATATCATCTTAGTTATGTGATTGGATTTGTGACTTCCTGTCAGAGAGGTCACAGTTCGTAGTAATTGACAGAAAGACATTGACTAAAACAGACGTTCCCCAAGGTAGTGTTACAGACCCTTTGTTGTTCCTTATCTATATAAACGCATTAGGAGACAATCTGAACAGCTGTCTTAGGTTCTTTGCAGATGACGCTGTCGTTTATCGACTAATAAAATTATCAGAAGATCAAAACCAACTGAAAAACGATTTAGAAAAGATATCTGAATGGTTCGAAAATTGGCAGTTGTCCCTAAATAACGAAAAGTGTGAGGTCTTACGCATGAGTGCTAAAAGCAATCCGTTAAACTTTGGTTACAAGATAAATCAGTCTAATCTAAAAGCCGTAAATTCAACTAAATACCTAGGAATTACAATTACGAACAACTTAAAATGGAAGGAACACATAGAAAATGTTGTGGGGAAGATTGCGTTTTATTAGCAGGACACTTAGAAAACGTAACAGGTCTTCTAAGGAGACTGCCTACACTACGCTTGTCCGTCCTCTTTTAGAATACTGCTGCGCCGTGTGGGATCCTTACCATATAGGACTGACGGAGTACATCGAAAAAGTTCAAAGAAGGGCAGCACGTTTTGTATTATCGCGAAATATGGGAGAGAGTGTCATTGAAATGATACAGGATTTGGGCTGGACTTCATTAAAAAAAAGGCGTTTTTCGTTGCGACGGAATCTTCTCACGAAATTCCAATCAGCAACTTTCACCTCCGAATGCGACAATATTTTGTTGACACCGACCTACATAGGGAGAAACGATCACCACGATAAAGTAAGGGAAATCAGAGCTCTTACGGAAAGATATAGGTGTTCGTTCTTTCCGCGCGCTATACGAGACTGGAATAATAGAGAATTGTGAAGGTGGTTCGATGAACCCTCTGCCAACACTTAACAGTGATTTGCAGAGTATCCATGCAGATGTAGATGTAGATGTTGGCTTACAGCATATTGGCGGACCAGTTGCCTGGAGCGTGTATTAGGGTTTGTCTGAATATCTTGTAGAACCCTGTCCTCCAAATCTGGTGTACGCACAAGCCGCTGCCTCACTGTGCCTTTGTTTGTCTGAAAGGACGCATGATCACACTAACGCCCAATAAGGGCTTGAAATGTTGTGTGATGTGGTTGGTGTCTATGGTTGTTTTGGTATAGCCGTTTCCATCTGCTTGGTCGTACACGAACACCATGTCGACTGGTTCCCAACGTGAATATCGGACCATTCTGCTGCTTAAATTATGTTGCGTCAATCACACATCCTGCAACACACAAAGAACACACGGCACCAGGTCAGAGGAACTTTCATTCGTCAGCCATCTACCGTGGGAACCATGTATTCCGGACACTTGTTCGTAGGACCTTTCTTACTCCATTTCCAATCAGATGCCCATCACTGCAGTTTGTCAGTTTTATAAATCTGTCTACTGGAGGTGTCTCATTATAAATTAAACTCACACAGTATACATTTCCCTAATAATACAAATAGAAACATCTCAGTGACGTTTTATACAGGAATATCATTTGTATACAACTGTGTCAATGTTATGAACTAATCATATAAACAGAGTAATAATAATGGAATTGTGTAAAATTGGAGCTACATACTGGTCAATACTAAGACATGCATGTATCAAAACGAATACCCAAGTAAAATAGATGAAATGAAAGTAAGACCTACGACTACTGATAACATAAAACTTAGACCTCGTGGTACGGTTGAAATATGCATTCGATCTGACTGATAACAAACAAATTTACACTATTTACAGTTCATTGCAGACATAAACAGAAATATATTAATGAGACTGTGTACATGAATATCATTAGTGTATCATTATGTCAATTATATGAACAAACCACACAAATTATGTAAAATCAATCAAACTGTAGAAACTGACTTACATACCAGTCAGTCATTACTACATAAAATTAAGCGTCATATTACACGGTTTACACATGCCCTGAAGCTCAGACTGTCTACATTACTGGATTATAGTAAAACATTACTGCGGGAAATCTAGGACTCGGGTTACAGCAAATATAAAATTTGTGTTCTAAATTATATAAACCTCGGGCTTTCGTTTTTGTTACAAATACCTAAAGCACATCTATGAACATTAATTCAGCTGGCGCTACTTTTGAATTATTTTCCAGTTTTTCCGTTACTTACGCATGGAATGGCATTTTAGAAAGATTGTGGAAGTAAAATACAAACTAGGTTGGACATTAAGGAACCGTCGACGTCGAATCCTCTAGAGACAGAGCACCAACTCGACACCGAGCGAGGTGGCGCAGTGGTTAGCACACTGGACTCGCATTCGGGAGGACGACGGTTCAATCCCGTCTCCAGCCATCCTGATTTAGGTTTTCCGTGATTTCCCTAAATCGTTTCAGGCAAATGCCGGGATGATTCCTTTGAAAGGGCACGGCCGATTTCCTTCCCCATCCTTTCCTAACCCGAGCTTGCGCTCCGTCTCTAATGACTTCGTTGTCGAAGGGGCGTTAAAAAATACTAACCTAACCAACTCGACAAGCGCGGAATAGTAAATCGGGTGTGGGCTGTTTCAAGGAAAGTTCCCAGCTTCTGCTTCTAATGGAGCCATGGGCCGCATGTCCCGACTATGTACCGTAACGCCTGCTCCATTTCGTTCGTAAAATGATACTATGGTGACAGTTGCGGTGGTATACCAGGACTTTCTGAAGAAGAAGATCCTACTTAACGGCCAAAAGGTGGCATATGTGTGTTTCACGAAGACTGAACGAACGCGACGTAGGAATCTATTCGTGAAACTTCAGGTGGTTTCTCATGCTCCTAACACACCTGGTGTGACTCCCGTGGATTTTAATCTGTTTCCGACGATCAGCCGATGAAAGAGACATTTTGTGGCGGCAAGTTCTCTAGCTGCGCTGCTATTGCATGGATGATTTTCCAGTGGTCAAAACAGACTCCTAAACAAGAGTGTGTGATAACCTTTATAGATTAAAAAACCTGTGACTCAATCGACACAAACGCACAAATCTAAACTAAAAAAAGAATTCGGTCTCGATAATAAAACAACAGAAATAAAGAAAATTTGACAGGCAAAAAATTGAAAGTGAAATTTATGGAGCCGGCTGCGGTGGTCTAGCGGTTCTCGGCGCTCAGTCCGGACCTGCGCGACTGCTACGGTCGCAGGTTCGAATCCTGCCTCGGGCATGGATGTGTGTGATGTCCTTAGGTTAGTTAGGTTTAACTACTTCTAAGTTCTAGGGGACTAATGACCTGAGAAGTTGAGTCCCTTAGTGCTCAGAGCCATTTGAACCATTTTTATAATGATCAAAACAAATGAGCAAATACCGCTGGAAAATAACAGCGCATAAAACGGAAGGGGCATTCCATATGATGAAAACCACTCATAGCAAAAAGTCAATGTCCTGGAATATAAAACTAAGAATTTTAAATATTTACATATTGCCAAATGGAAGTATGTGACGTTTTAAATGTTTGTATAATAATTCATTAGGTACAAGATCGCTTAAAAATTACAACGTTCACGTTGCTGGATTCAGATTGGTTGCGATTTGCAGATGTGATTAATTCACTACCAGCTTCGCCAAGATATATAACAATTCTAATTAAACTTTCTGAACATTGTGAGATCTTGTAAAAATTGTGAATGAATACATCACGTCGTTGTACATTGAAAAAGACGTTTTTAAGGTTACAATATAATGTAGTTGCTGAAATATTTTACAAGACTTCATGATGTTCAGAATGCTTAATTAGAATTAGAATTGTTATATCTCTTGACGATGGTGTTAGCGAATTAATCACATCTGAAGATGACAATCAAGCTGAAATTGGTAATGTGAACGTTGTAAATTTTAAGTGATCTTTAGCTTAATAAATTATTACTTTAGAGTGCGCTGACAAGTAAGGCCTCCGAATCTTTTACGTGAAAACTCTTAAAGATTTTAAACAAAACAAACTTCGTTAACACTCTGCATTTTTATTCTTCATGTCAACATATTTCTCAACGTAGTCACCTTGGCGATGAACAGATTTCCTCCAGTGAGAGATCAGTTCGTTAATACCGTAACTGTAGAATGTTTGACTTTGTTGACGGAGCCACAACCTCCCTCCGCTTCCAAAGCTTCATCACTGTCAAAGTGAAATCCTCGAAGATGTTCTCTAGGTTCTGGAGACAGATGAAAATCGGACGGGAACAAGTCGGGACTGTAGGGAGGATAATCGATGACAGCGAACCCAAGTCGTTAGATTGCCGTGTAAAGTCGCAGCGCACGTGCGCGGCTTGGCAGTCTTCGAAAAAAATGGTTGGTTCTGAGCACTGGTTCAAATGGCTCTGAGCACTATGGGACTCAACTGCTGAGGTTATTAGTCCCCTAGAACTTAGAACTACTTAAACCTAACTAACCTAAGGACATCACACACATCCATGGCCGAGGCAGGATTCGATCCTGTGACAGTAGCGGTCGCTTGGTTCCAGACTGTAGCGCCTAGAACCGCACGGCCATTCCGGGCGGCCCACTCTTCGAATTGGTGCTTTCAGTTTTCTCACGCACCGACATAGTTACGTTGCACACCGCCATCTTATACGGTACAATATGGAGCCCTGTAACTGGAGTGGGTTGTAACTTGGGTCAGCGAAGCGGGAATGTCGATCGAGTAATATGCGTGATACCTCAACAGATATCGAGACCTGAATAAAAAATTCGGAAGCATTATTTTTCAGCGCGCCCTCGTATAAATGCAGCTAAGACACTATCACATAGTGATAAGGCCTAAGACGCTGAATGCAGCATGAACAGTTAAACTAACAACTTTTGGGGATCTTGAAAAACTAGAAAAAGTTGAATGAAAAATTATAGGGAAAAGAATTAGCTTCAAAAAGTGATAGTAATGCTTGAATACAAACTACGGTGAAACAGAGCTCTATCTGGAACTGGAGAAGCTAACTGATGCAATGAGGAAAATAAGACTGTGGTTTTATGAACACATATGCCGAGTGAATTACAGAGGTTGGACAATATCATGAGAATACCAAAAACAAAACACTTTACAATGTGTCATACGGTGTAGGAAAGCTTTTGGATTCAAAATAGCTTCCAGTCGTCTCAGAATGTATGGTTTTCAAGGATCTTATACCGTTTTTCTTGCAAAATAGTGGCACGTGATGAAGATGGATAACGATAAGGCACACTTCTCTCTAAATTAGGCCACAAAGGCTCAGCAATATTGAGATCTGGTGATTGTAGTGGCGAGGGTGTGAAAAAACTGGACCTGGAAGATGCGAGCTGTGTGAGCAGGGAACATAGCATCACCACCGAGTAACAAACAATGTAGCATGACCTATCTTTCATAGGGGACCACAGTAATATAGAATGTTTTTAAAAGTAATTTCCTCCATTTTACTGTTAATTGTCCATTTATTTTACCCAATCATGATTTCAGCTTTGTAGCCATTCTCAAGTGCATAGTGACATGTTAAAATATGTCTGACCTATTTGTGACATGTCATCGTTCAGAAGATCAGAAATATAGTCACCATGCACTTGAGAATGGCTGCAAAGCTGAAATCATGATTGTGTAAAGTAAATGAAATGAAATGATCGTACGGCATTGTTAGCCGGGAGACCTCATGCCGGGTGGTCGGCTGCCAAAATTGCACGTCCCTTTTAGCTGACGCCACTTCGGCGACTTGCGAGTCAATGATGATAAAAGACACACACACGACACCCAGTCATCTCGAGGGAGAGAAAGTCCCTGACCCCAACGGGAATCGAACCCGGGACCTCATGCGCGGGAAGCGACAGCGCTACCACAAGACCACGAGCTGCTAACTATAAAGTAAATGAACAATCAGCAGCCAAATGGCCGAAATTTCTTTCAAAAAAACTGAACTATGAGTTGGACCCTATGAGCCAAAATGGTCACATAATCCTCGGCACTAATGCGAGCGCCCAAATGCTGCCAAGATTGTTTGGAGTACGCTGCAGAAGCTTCACTGGGAAGCTCTTACACATTCCCCATACAGCCCCGACCTCTCGGATGAGGAGATGCATGCCTGGGTACAATCATGGTTCCGCAGGCGATCGCAAACATTTTCATGAAGTCACTGACGTCTTGTCTCACAGTGGGACAAATGTATCAACAGTTATGGCGATTACTTACGAAATAATAAACAATTGACTTACGTTTTTCCACGTGCCTCGTTTTCAGTTGAGAGTCTCTTATAGCAGAATAAGCTAGCGGATCATCAACTTACTCAGCAGCTACAAATCCAATTGACAAAGACACGAAAAACACTGAAATTGGAACGAACATAACAGAAAACAGAACGCTTTTTAGAGAAGCAACAGCCGGCCGCTGTGGTCGAGCGCTTCTAGGCGCTTCAGTCCGGAACCACGCGGCTGCTACAGTCGCAGGTTCGACTCCTGCCTCGGGCATGGATGTGTGTGATGTTAGGTTTAAGTAATTCTAAGTCTAGGGGACTGATGACCTCAGATGTTAAGTACCATAGTGCTTAGTGACTTTTGAACCATTTGAAGAGAAACAACATAAAATGCACGATTTCTGGAAAGGAGGAGGTCAGCGAGTGAAAGGAAATGGACGCAGGAAAAAAAGGAACGACAGTTTCGACGGATGAAGGAAGCAAAGAAATGAAACTTCTAAGTCAAAAGGTTTATTCGAATCAACAAATAAATAATGTAAAGTAAATTGAAGGTGAAAGGGGGAGAAGGGAAAGGAAAAAAAAACTAATTGTATGAGCTTAATCGGGACTTTATTCGGAATCAGCGGCGACAAGTGAAAATGCTTGCAGACCAGGATTCGAACCCAAGATCTTCTGATTTAGGTAGCTGCGTTAAACACTGCGCCGTCCGGTCAGTGTTTTGCAGTTGTCTGAAAGAACAGACACCAAGCATTCTTAGACTGACTCGCCTCGATGGGCAATGAATCCACGACCTCTAGTGCGGGTGCACATTTAAGTTCGGCCTCCAGCGGAAATCAGAAATTAGCGAGCACGGACGATATGGCCGGGGAATGCGGAGAGGCGGTGCTAGGTGGTAATTTGAATCGGCTGATGAGAGAATCGAGACAATTCACACTTTTGGGACAAACATTGTGTCTGGATGGCGTAGAGGGTTAATTCACCTGCCGACTAAGCAGCAGCTTGCAGGTTCGTGTCCCACTGTGGCACAGATTTTCACTCGTCTCATAAAGTCCTGATCGAGTTTATATTGTTAGTTTCTTCCCTTTCTTTTCTTTTCCGCCTTTCCTCTTTGAAATTACATAGTATGTATCAACAGATGTGGATTTGCATGGTGTCTGTTCTTTCAGACAACTGCAAAACACTGACCGGACGGCGCAGTGTTTAACGCAGCTACCTAAATCAGAAGATCTTGGATTCGAATCCTGGTCTGGCAAGCATGGTACACAATTGTTCAGTGTTCGCGTTGGCAGCTTGCCGACATGGTGTTTCCTTAAGCAAAGCCGGCCGAAGTGGCCGTGCGGTTAAAGGCGCTGCAGTCTGGAACCGCAAGACCGCTACGGTCGCAGGTTCGAATCCTGCCTCGGGCATGGGTGTTTGTGATGTCCTTAGGTTAGTTAGGTTTAACTAGTTCTAAGTTCTAGGGGACTAATGACCTCGGCAGTTGAGTCCCATAGTGCTCAGAGCCATTTTGAACCATTTGAACCTTAAGCAAAGACAAATGGCAACTGGCGGCGGGCAACAAGGTTGTATCAGGAGACCTATCCTCGCCGACAACAATCACAGCATTCAATGTTTGCAACGGTGTTTCATCGTTTGTCTGAGACAGGGTCGTTTCAGGAAGCAGGAAATCATGAAGGATGTACCCGAGATGTTCTGACACCGAGACTTGGAGGAAAATGTGATTAACACTGTGGAAGGCGGCCGTCGTGTCAGTACCAAGCAGTTGGCCCCCCAGTACAGGATAAGCCAGACGACCGTATGGAACATTCTCCACGACAGTTGTTACCACACTATCTCTTACAGTGTGTGTGCAGGGGTTACTAGCGACAGACGTTCCGGATTGGGAGCAGTTTTGTCACTGGTTTCTTCACCAGGAAATCAATATACCAGGATTTGCATCGTCCATCCTATTCGCGGATGAGGCCACCTTTACGCGGTGGCATCTTCAGCTTTCATAACAGTCATCTGTGGGATACTATGGAGAACCCCTATGGTATGGTAACAGCGAATAATCAGGATCGGTGCAGCTGGAATGTGTGGACCGGTATAATTGGGGACCGTATTTTTGGACCAGTGTTCCTTCCACGTCGCCTAACAGGCTAGAAGTATCGTCGTTTCTTGCAGGTGACTTTGCCTCCACTGCTGGAGGAAGTGCCATTGATGATGCGAGGGGTTATGTGGCTGCTACATGATGGTGCTCCAGCCCACTTCCCCGTTAACGTCCGGACGCATTTCTACCCTGGTCGATGGCCGGCCAGTGTGGCCGAGCGGTTCTAGGCGCTTCTGTCTGGAACCGCGCGACCGCTACGGTCGCAGGTTAGAATCCTGCCTCGGGCATGGATGTGTATGATGTCCTTAGGTTAGTTAGGTTTAAGTAGTTCTAAGTTCTAGGGGACTGATGACCTCAGACGTTAAGTCCCATAGCGCTCAGAGCCATTTGAACCTGGTCGATGGATCGGACTGGGTGGGGGGGGGGGGGGGGGGGGTCCAGTTGTATGGCTTGTTCGTTCATCGGATATCAACCAGCGCGATTTTTGGTTATGGGGCCATCTCGAAAGTATCGTGTATGCAGTGCTCATTCCAGATATGGAGACACTGGAGCAAGCGTATTCATGCTGCCTTTGACACTGTTCGGATGCAGCCTGGCGGATGTGAACGTATGAGACATGCATGCGTTGAGGCACATGGAAACCGTGAAGCTTCCCCTTCAAAAATTAAGAATGACTGTGCTGGAAACTTCTACGTTATTTGATTTTCAAACAACTGAGCAAAACTGAACATACTCAGACAGTTCTCTCTTTACTTGATCATCACTAAAGTGACACAATATTTTTTAGCGCAACGCAGTCTGGCTTCCAATAATTCCTACAAAAGAATGGCCCTAACTAACAATAACCTATACCTTTCATGAATCACTTACCTCACGTAAATCTTCGTTACTCGAACTACTGCAATACAGTGAGCGCCGATACTGCCAGCTAAATAAAAGATTCTAACTACTGAAGGCACTAACTACTGATAGGCATAGTTAGCAAATGAAAGATTTTGATAGAGAACTAACAATGTATTTACCTTAATAGTGTTCAAAAGTCATAATATTTATATCAGTTCATGAAATCCAGTCTTACAAATTTCCTTTTCCTGACGGACACACGTCCAGATCGTTCGCTCTCAAAACTCTGCCATCTCTCTCCCCATATCCACCACTGCTGGCGGCTCACCTCCAACAGCCCAACGCTACGCGCTGTTCATATCCAACTGCCCAACACTACACAAGCAAATATTCCAACAATGAGTCCAACGAGCCACAGACCGCACACAGCACAGTCAGTGATTTTCATACAGAGCACTACGTGGCGTTACCAACATAAAAACCTAAACAGCCTACTTACAGCAGTTTTTAGCACATACTTTAGCAGTGGCTGTGCGGTACAGCGCGTATTAGACCACAGTCTCTGTAACAATTTATGATTGTATTAATGGTCTCTAGCATGGGAACGACGCATTTCCCGACACAAATTCGTTAGATCTTTTTTCTTCCGTATCTTGTCATCGATCAATCTCTAGAGTTTGTACACGGAGGAAAAAATCTTGCTATACCGGGTGTTACAAAAAGATACGGCCAAACTTTCAGGAAACATTCCTCACACATAAAGAAAGAAAATATGTTACGTGGACATGTGTCCGGAAACGCTTACCTTCCATGTTAGAGCTTATTTTATTACTTCTCTTCAAATCACATTAATCATGGAACGGAAACACGCAGCAACAGAACGTACCAGCGTGACTTCAAACACTTTGTTACAGGAAATGTTCAAAATGTCGTCCGTTAGCGAGGATACATGCATCCACCCTCCGTCGCATGGAATCCCTGATGCGCTGATGCAGCCTTGACGAATGGTGTATTGTATCACAGCCGTCGACAATACGAGCACGAAGAATCTCTACATTTGGTACCGGGGTTGCGTAGACAAGAGCTTTCAAATACCCCCATAACTGAAAGTCAAGAGAATTGAGGTCAGGAGAGCGTGGAGGCCACGGAATTGGTCCGCCTCTACCAAACCATTGGTCACCGAATCTGTTGTTGAGAAGCGTACGAACACTTCGACTGAAATGTGCAGGAGCTCCATCGTGCATGAACACATGTTGTGTCGTACTTGTAAAGGCACACGTTCTAGCAGCGCAGGTAGAGTAGCCCGTATGAAATTATGGTAACGTGCTCCATTGAGCGTAGGTGGTAGAACATGGGGCCCAATCAAGACATCACCAACAATGCCTGCCCAAACGTTCACAGAAAATCTATGTTGATGACGTGATTGCACAATTACGTGCGGATTCTCGTCAGCCCACACATGTTGATTGTGAAAATTTACAATTTGATCACGTTGGAATGAAGCCTCATCCGTAAAGAGAACTTTTGCACTGAAATGAGGATTGACACATTGTTGGATGAACCATTGGCAGAAGTGTACCCGTGGAGGCCAATCAGCTGCTGATAGTGCCTGCACACGCTGTACATGGTACGGAAACAACTGGTTCTCCCGTAGCACTCTCCATACAGTGACGTGGTCAACGTTACCTTGTACAGCAGCAACTTCTCTGACGCTGGCATTAGGGTTATCGTCAACTGCACCAAGAATTGCCTCGTCCATTTCAGGTGTCCTCGTCGTTCTAGGTCTTCCCCAGTCGCGAGTCATAGGCTGGAATGTTCCGTGCTTCCTAAGACGCCGATCAATTGCTTCGAACGTCTTCCTGTCGGGACACCTTCGTTCTGGAAATCTGTCTCGATACAAACGTACCGCGCCACGGCTATTGCCCCGTGCTAATCCATACATCAAATGGGCATTTGCCAACTCCGCATTTGTAAACATTGCACTGACCGCAAAACCACGTTCGTGATGAACACTAACATTTTGATGCTACGTACTGATGTGCTTGATGCTAGTACTGTAGAGCAATGAGTCGCGTGTCAACACAAGCGCCGAAGTCAACATTACCTTCCTTCAAGTTGGCCAAGTGGCGGTGAATCGAGGAAGTACAGTACATACTGACGAATCTAAAATGAGCTCTAACATGGAAATTAAGCGTTTCCGGACACATGTCCATATAACATATTTTCTTTATTTGTGTGTGAGGAATGTTTCCTGAAAGTTTGGCCGTACCTTTTTGTAACACCCTGTATATACTGTTCTAGGGAGAGTAGGCTGAGAATTTTGCTTGAGGCTGTTATGTGAAAAAGTGAATCGGAGACCTCTGCCTTTAAATTCATCTCGCCTTCTTCGTCAGACATTATTACGAGGAGGCGGTCATTCAACCTCTGAGGCCGACGTCAGACCACAGTAGGCGGAAAGCACTCGGACGGCGGCGGCCTGTTTACACGGGCAGTGCTGGGGCGCGTGCCGGCACGTACGGCCCGCGGCGGCGGCGGCGTCGTTGACACGCGAGTGCGATGACTCAAAGCGTGCTGCGGAGGGCCGCTGGCCTCTGGGGCAGATCACCGGCGGGAGGTCGCGCGCCTAATCTGCATCCCGGCCCTCGCTAAGCCCCGAGAGGCGTGCATGCTGATGTAAACGCCGCCACGTGGCCGGCCTCCCATTAGCACGGGAATTGCATCACGCGCCGCGCAGCCTCGTCTCCTTCCCTGCCAGAGCCCGTCTCTTTGTCGGATCGGTGTCGTTCCACCAGATCTGCAAGTCAAGTGCTTACGAGGCACGAGATTATTTTGTAAATGAAACGCACCAAACTGTGGACGTTCCACACTATTAATTTATTTCGTTAACCGGTTTTCGGCATACGTGGCCATTATCAGACTTAATAACTGACTGTCGTCGTCGAGAACGATACAGTACTGACGAACAACACTGCAAAATGATATTACATATGGGGATATCCAAACTGTGGTGTTGTTTCGTAGTGGTCCTAGTTTTTACTTATTGTAATTATTTTTTCCAAGTTTGCCAAACACCTCATCAGAACTCGGAGACCAAAGAAACTCTATCCAGATTCTATGTTCTCTGGGTGTACCACAATACTTAACTGTCTAACAATACACTGAGGTTACAAAAGTCATGGGATAGCGATATGCACATATACAAATGGCGATAGGATCGCGCACACTACTGGCCATTAAAATTGCTGCACCACGACGATGACGTGCTATAGACGCGAAATTTAACCGACAGGAAGAAGATGCTGTGATATGCAAATGATTAGCTTTTCAGAGCATTCACACAAGGTTGGCGCCGGTAGAGACACTTACAACGTGCTGACATGAGGAAAGTTTCCAACCGAATTCTCATACACAAACAGCAGTTGATCGGCGCTGCCTGGTGAAACGTTGTTGTGATGCCTCGTGTAAGGAGGAGAAATGCGTACCATCACGTTTCCGACTTTGATAAAGGTCGGAATGTAGCCTATCGCGATTGCGGTTTATCGTATCGCGACATTGCTGCTCGCGTTGGTCGAGATCCAATGACTGTTAGCAGAATATGGGATCGGTGGGTTCAGGAGGGTAATACGGAACGCCGTGCTGGATCCCAAAGACCTCGTGTCACTAGCAGTCGAGATGACAGGCATCTTATCCGCATGGTTGTAACGGATCGTGCAGCCAAGTCTCGATCCCCGAGTCAACAGATGGGGACGTTTGCAAGACAACAACCATCTGCACGAACAGTTAGACGACGTTTGCAGCAGCATGGAGTATCAGATCAGAGACCGTGGCTGCGGTTACCCTTGACTCTGCATCACAGACAGCAGCACCTGCGATGGTGTACTCAACGACGAACCTGGGTGCACGAATGGCAAAATGTGATTTTTTCGGATGAATCCAGGTTCTGTTTACAGCATCATGATGGTCGTATCCGTGTTTGGCGACATCACGGTAAACGCTCATTGGAAGCGAGTATTCTTCATCGCCATACTGGAGTATACGCACCGTGATGGTATGGGGTGCCATTGGTTACACGTCTCGGTCACCTGTTGTTCACATTGACGGAACTTTGAACAGTGGACGTTACATTTCAGATGTGTTACGACCCGTGGCTCTACCCTTCACTCGATCCCTGCGAAAACCTACATTTCAGCAGGATAATACACGACCGCATGTTGTAGGTCCTTTACTGGCCATTTTGGATGCAGAAAATGTTCGACTGCTGCCCTGGCCAGCACATGCACCAGATCTCTCACCAATTGAAAAATCTGGTCAATGGTGGCCGAGCAACTGGCTCGCCACAATACGCCAGTCACTACTCTTGATGAACTGTGGTATCGTGCTGAAGCTGCATGGGCAGCTGTACCTGTACACACCATCCAAGCTCTGTTTGACTCAATGGCCAGGCATATCAAGGCCGTTATTACGGCCAGAGGTGGTTGTTCTGGGTACTGATTTCTCAGGATCTATGCAACCAAATTGCGTGAAAATATAATCACATGTCAGTTCTAGTATAATACACTCCTGGAAATGGAAAAAAGAACACATTGACACCGGTGTGTCAGACCCACCATACTTGCTCCGGACACTGCGAGAGGGCTGTACAAGCAATGATCACACGCACGGCACAGCGGACACACCAGGAACCGCGGTGTTGGCCGTCGAATGGCGCTAGCTGCGCAGCATTTGTGCACCGCCGCCGTCAGTGTCAGCTAGTTTGCCGTGGCATACGGAGCTCCATCGCGGTCTTTAACACTGGTAGCATGCCGCGACAGCGTGGACGTGAACCGTATGTGCAGTTGACGGACTTTGAGCGAGGGCGTATAGTGGGCATGCGGGAGGCCGGGTGGACGTACCGCCGAATTGCTCAACACGTGGGGCGTGAGGTCTCCACAGTACATCGATGTTGTCGCCAGTGGTCGGCGGAAGGTGCACGTGCCCGTCGACCTGGGACCGGACCGCAGCGACGCACGGATGCACGCCAAGACCGTAGGATCCTACGCAGTGCCGTAGGGGACCGCACCGCCACTTCCCAGCAAATTAGGGGCACTGTTGCTCCTGGGGTATCGGCGAGGACCATTCGCAACCGTCTCCATGAAGCTGGGCTACGGTCCCGCACACCGTTAGACCGTCTTCCGCTCACGCCCCAACATCGTGCAGCCCGCCTCCAGTGGTGTCGCGACAGGCGTGAATGGAGGGACGAATGGAGACGTGTCGTCTTCAGCGATGAGAGTCGCTTCTGCCTTGGTGCCAATGATGGTCGTATGCGTGTTTGGCGCCGTGCAGGTGAGCGCCACAATCAGGACTGCATGCGACCGAGGCACACAGGGCCAACACCCGGCATCATGGTGTGGGGAGCGATCTCCTACACTGGCCGTACACCACTGGTGATCGTCGAGGGGACACTGAATAGTGCACGGTACATCCAAACCGTCATCGAACCCATCGTTCTACCATTCCTAGACCGGCAAGGGAACTTGCTGTTCCAACAGGACAATGCACGTCCGCATGTATCCCATGCCACCCAACGTGCTCTAGAAGGTGTAAGTCAACTACCCTGGCCAGCAAGATCTCCGGATCTGTCCCCCATTGAGCATGTTTGGGACTGGATGAAGCGTCGTCTCACGCGGTCTGCACGTCCAGCACGAACGCTGGTCCAACTGAGGCGCCAGGTGGAAATGGCATGGCAAGCCGTTCCACAGGACTACATCCAGCATCTCTACGATCGTCTCCATGGGAGAATAGCAGCCTGCATTGCTGCGAAAGGTGGACATACACTGTACTAGTGCCGACATTGTGCATGCTCTGTTGCCTGTGTCTATGTGCCTGTGGTTCTGTCAGTGTGATCATGTGATGTATCTGACCCCAGGAATGTGTCAATAAAGTTTCCCCTTCCTGGGACAATGAATTCACGGTGTTCTTATTTCAATTTCCAGGAGTGTATATTCGTCCAATGAATACCCTTTACCATCTGCGTTTCTTCACGGTGTAGTAATTTTAATATCCAGTAGTGTATAAAAGGACAGTGCATCGGAGGAGTTGTCATATCTACTCAGGTGATTCATGTGAAAATGTTGCCGGCATGATTATGGCCGCTCTACGGGAATTAACAGACGTTGACTGCGGAATGGTAACTGGAGCTACACGCGTAGAATATTCCATTTCGGAAGTAGGGAATTCAATATTCCGAGATCCATTGTGTCAAGAGTGTGCTAAATTTCAGGCATTACCTCTCACCACGGACAACACAGAGGCCGACGGCCTTCACTGAGCGACCGAGAACAGCGGCGTTTACGTATAGTTGTCAGTGCTAACGGACAAGCAACACTGCGTGAAATAAATCGCAGAAATCAATGTGGGACGTGCGAAGAACGTACCTGTTAGTACAGAGCGGTGAAACTTGGCGTTAATGGGCTACGGCAGCGGATAACCGCCGATGCGAGTGGCTTTCGTAACAGCACGACATTGCCTGTAGCACCTCTCCGGGGCTTGCGACCATATCAGCTGGGCTCTATACGACTGGAAACCTTGGCCTGGTCAGATGAGTCCCGATTTCAGTTGTGTAAGAGCTGATGGTAGTGTTTGAGTCTAGCGCAGACCCCACGAAGCCATGGACACAAGTTGTCAAGAAGTCACTGTGCAAGCTGATAATGGGGTGAGTTGTGTTTTCAAGGAATTGAGTGCGCCCTCTGGTCGAACTGAACAGGGAATGGTTACTTTCGGCTACTTGGAGACAATTTCCAGCCAAACAACGATGGAATTTTTATGGATGACGAAACTTTCTAACAGGACCACAACTGTTCGCGATTGCATTGAAGACCATTGTGGACAGTTAGAGAGAATGATTTGGCCACCCAGATCGCCCGACATGAATCCAATCGAGCATTTATGGGACATGATCGAGAGTTCAGCTTGTGCACAACATCTTCCGCCGGCAACGCTTTCACAGTTATGAATGGCTATAGAGTCAGCGTGGCTCAATATTTCTGCATGGGACTTCCAATGACTTGTTGAGTCCATACCACGTTAATTTGCCGCACTACATCGGGCACAAGGAGATCCGACACGATATTACGGGGGTATCGCATGACTTTTGTCACCTCTGTGTGTTGCATCCTTCTCTAGGTTTCCAGCTTCGGCTTTCTACAGGGCGAGGAGGAAAAGATAATACGATAAGTAGAACAGGAATGATGACTGTGATAAATGTCGAATTTGTCTGCAGTCCTTGGCATACCTTAATCACCGCTGGGAGTCACAGAAATTCTGTAGCACCATCAAATTCTTGTCTCTTAACGTCGTCTTCGAATTTCTAAATAGTTCACTAACCTTTCGCCGTACCCCAAAACATAAAAATAAATAACAAAAGTAATAGCTCTCAAGGCTTTAGCGTTCTGTTGATAGAAATTAATTTTCGTCTCTTCCGCAAGATTTATTATTTGAAAATCTGGAGCGGCTTTTGGCTTTCCTTTCAATCTTCAATACACAATTACTTGTGTTTCAAGCCTTGTACACTACAGTGAACAAGCCAGTTTGATAAATTTAACTCCATTCAGACCAATTCCAACTAAAACATAGTTTCAAAAACAGCGACAAAATTCTCAGAGAAAAAACGACATATGTGGTTGTTGGCCTGAGGGACAATGGTTTTCCGCGCACTTGTGGCCAGATATTCGACACGAGAATCATCTTCATAGGCATAATACATACTCTTCGTGTACATCTGGTAAATGAAAAGAGATGAATACAATAGCTGTAATCACATAACAAACATATATTTTAACAACAAAACAGGTTGTAAAACAGTTTGTACGTACATTGGGTTGACGAGTGCAGCTGTTGTCAGCAACAATTTCTTGACACTACAAAACGTAGACTAAATATCATCTTTGATAGGATAATGGTAATGTAATTCAAAATGTTAAATTTAAACAGCATAGAAATATGAAGGGGGAGGGGACAAACCAGAAAAAATATTACACTGTTTATGTGTGTGTCTGTGTGTGTGTGTGTGTGTGTGTGTGTGTGTGTGTGTGAGAGAGAGAGAGAGAGAGAGAGAGAGCGAGGGAGAGAGAGAGAGAGAGAGAGGGAGAGGGATGGAAGAGGACCATATTTTTCAAGAATTACATTCAACAGGAGAGTAGAGGTACTGATAGGCCACGCTAATAACCTTTGCAACAATTTAAATTAAATTAAAAATCAAAATAAAATTAAATAAATGCAAGAGTTCTGAGGAATAAGTGTAAGAGGTATTACATATGGAAGGTGATGGAAAAGAAAAGTAAAAGATAGAATTTACGATTGTAACATGAAGTACATAAGCTAAATTGTTAAGGGTGTTTGTTTTAACTTGAGACTACTAAATATTTTGTAAACGACACATTGTATACAAAAAATGTTCTAGGTGAAATGTTGATATTAGCAAGTCGGACATTTGTCTGTGCTACAACTGGTCAAGTCCTCACCACCCCACCCGCGTACCAAAAGATACGTACGATTTACTGAAAACATTGCTCTCCATTAGTGATAGATAGAGCTGCAACCGACAAATATCAAGTGTGCCTGTTTTTACAAATAAGAAACGACGCATTTACTTCTGCAATTGATTTACAATGTAAGTGTAAGCCTTTGTATTCTAATTGTTGATATTTATGTTCGAAATTTACTTTAGTGTTACAGTGTAAGTGTAAGCCTTTGTATTCTAATTGTTGATATTTATGTTCGAAATTTACTTTAGTGTTACAAATGGTTAGCCATTTTAGTGTCTGATTAGAAACTACGTTTAGCGCTATCGAGGAACAACGACGTGGATGTGTGGCCGTTTTCTGTTCCCATAGGGATGCTCGATATCGGTGAGTCTCCATGCCTTTCGCCATTGGGGTGCTCGGTTTCGGTGAATATTCATGGCTGCTGCGCCTCTCACTGTCACTTCGCTAACATTTTATTTTATTAGAATTGTTATGGATTGTATTCCCCCGATAACTGCACAAGAGTTAACGGCGGTTTGGTGTAAACACAAACCGAAATCAGTCACATGACGGAGTTCAAGGGCGGCCTCCGAAATCAAACATTCCGATGGCTCGGGACTCATCACAATCAACCCCGTGGGGAACAGAAAATACGTTGTCATACAAATAGCTCACTTGTCAGAAATGTCAAAGTCTAGCCATATTATTTATACTGTACGTTTGCAATACTCAAGTAACTTTTTAATACCAGTATCAAAGTTCGGAACACATTTTTTCGTACGATGCGTCGTTTTCGAGCTATTTTATTGCCTCAAGTTAAAACAAGCACCCTGTATATCAGTGGTATGAAAGACTTCTCTTGCTGTAGGGGAGTGCATACACAATCCCAATAAAACAAACACAGGTAAAATGTACCAACACAATAAAAGAATTGAACAAATGTGAGGTTTAAGAGAAGTTCAGGGGATGTGAAATCTGAGCTGTGTTTGGTCATTTAAAATTATAGCATGAGTGTAAGCCAGATGTTTATTGACTTCTACGGCTTCCAAAACACAAATTTTGGTTTCTGTTTGGTAAGTGGAGGATTGGCATTGTGACTTTTGGTTAAGGCCCTAAGGATGCCCCCAGCAAATGTTGAGTCAGAATTCTGCAAACTCCAGCTGTGTTCATGTTCCGGTATTTAGTTACTGTTTGGTAGATAATTATTTACAGTGTATAGCGTCCAGAATTTTGTGCTTTTAATTTATAATTACCAAGTTTTTCTACGAAGGAGTGACGAAAGAATCAGTTAACAATAGATTGTTTTATCAGTTCCAAAAATCTAATAAGAAATAATTAATTATTTCTTAATTTTTAGATCTACAGATCTAGTAGACAATAAAATCCACAAGCCACGTACCATATCACGCCACTAGAGGAGCCTTGCCAACATGACGCAGCCCATTGTGAATCGGAGTATCGTTACGCAATTCGTTTCCTGCGTTTGAAATAGGGCAATGCTGCAACAATCGATGATGAACTGATCCAGGTGTACCGCACCAATACACCATCATACGACACAGTGGTCAGGTAGGCGCAGACGGTTCTAGTGTGGTCAAGCAAGTTTGATTTAAAGTACGAAGTAACAGACAGTCTCTCTGTACAGTACAGGAGACAGTGGGAAAAGTGAAAATCAGTGACGGATCAGTTGTCAACATCTTGCTCGATATTTAGATAACAACTGTCGTTGCCCCCTGGCTTCCACGACTGCTTACACCAGGCATGGACAGTCTCTGGTAACCCACCGGCCTGATTCACATATTGACTTAATCGCACTGGCCGCCCCGTCATGCGACGCGATAGCAGCAGTCTTCGCATTGAGCCAAAACTGTAGCGTCTGTGAAGTTAATGTTCAGGGGGTAATGTACCTATACGAATGGCACCGTTTTCTGACATGCCACACAATTAATTACGCCTCAAAACATGACTTTTTGAGAATACAGTCATTATATCTTCGACCCATCTTCATATGTTTACATTTCTTTACACATAGTGGACATCGTTTTTTTTATTTACAACGTTTTACTATAGCTGTAAGTAGGGCAATTTAGTTGGTTAAGACTCACTTTTTTTTGATAATAAAAAAAGAAAAGTTTTAGCCTGAACCCACTAGATCACCCTATTATAATAAAATTTCTAATCTGCCTTACTTTTTTCGTCTAAAAACACAAAATTTATTATAAAATACACAGAAAATTAAGAGAAATGAAAAGAGGAGGGTGTTTTTCTTATTTTCCCTTTTATAGAAAAAATCGAGTTTAAGAATATATGTTCTATTCCTTGCCTATAATTTCTCTAATTTTTTGTTCGTTAGCAGACGTAAGATTGTTATGAACTATTCATTATTCATGTTGTCTGAGTGCACACTTGACCACAGTTGTACTACATTAACATGTACCTTTAATTTTTTGGTGTCTCTTATAATATGTAAATACATATCTTACAATACCCATCGTTTCGATGTTTATCGTTACAGAATTCTTCAACATCTTTTATTTCTATGACTATACTGCTTGGTTTTGGTCATTTAAAGATCGTATATATTAAGAAGAATAAATAAAGTTTTCAAACTAGAAATTCTGGATCATGAAATTCATTATCATTATTTTTAAGTTTCTTCATTCCCTTGTATTTCAGCTTCACATTTGCTTCTTCAAAAAATTGAAAACCCAACCAGTAATTAATTTATGATGTCTATTTGGCAAAATAATTTTAAAATTTATTATCGAGCTCTATACAAATTTTTTCACCATATCTAATTTTGAAACATTCTCATCCCATAATGTTGTCAGTGAGTAATTTTTAAAGAATATCACTTCACTTTCCTTTCAGCTACATTTTTTTTAAAAAAAGTGCAAAATGACCACCATCAATTTGTGTGTTTTGGATTCCTCTGATCCTATGTATGCAATCTTGCATGGAGAGTAACTTCAAAATTAACTGAAGTGATCCATTTTTTGGGTCATTATTAAGTACATAGGTGAGTGTGTTGGTTGTTTTAGCCAAATGGTAGCACTATCTACATATTACCTTGTCACTCATAAACCAATTTTCAATCCAGAAACTGAATTCTTCTTTTTTAAAGTTATAACTGCAGAATACAGACCAGAATCATTGATAAATGCTGTGTGTTTCTCATTATAGGTTATGGGGGGGGGGGGGGGGACTGGAGCCCCTGCCCAATAATTTCCAATATTTATCTGTCTTCTGCATTGATACTTTCTCTGATGGCCTGTTTAGCATCTTTATACTCCAATACTTCTGCAACATCTTTGGGTTTAAACCAAGGATTAATCACTTTATGAACTGTCACAAGCACTTCTTTACTATTATAAACAATTGTGTTGTTGTTATGAAATTTATTCATTAATGGTGCTTCTGATGTTGTGGTTGTGCTTGGGATTGCTCCCACTGAACAGAAATTTTTTTTTATTAGGAAGAATGTGTTACAAATAATTTTCATGTATATAAATGTGTTTACTACAAATGAGAAATTTAACACTTTCATATTTTCTATCTGTATGATATCCTGATGATGAAGATGCCTATACATCTTCATTTGTAGATTAATTAACTGACAAAAGTGAGAACTGTTCATATACTCTAAATGGAAAAGAAAGATGTATTGTTCATGAATACTTTAAAAAACAGACTACCACAACTTAAAGTTTATTTGTGAGTTAACTGCTCTTAAAATATTCTTTACCTCTTTCCATAACATTATTTTTGTAGTCATTTTGTGTCAATTAGATTCAAAAAGATCTTCTAGTGCTTATCTAATGACATTAAGCTTATCCTAGAAGATTTCAGAGATAATTAATACTAGTACCTTTCTAGGTAAATTATCTAATACAATAGGTTTGGAGTTAACTTTTTCTTCGATTAAAATTCGATAATATTCTACACTAGGCTCAGTCAAAATTCTCTCATAAATAATACATAATGTCATTCGAGTGTGTGCATAATTTCTCAATAAAATAGGAAAGACTGTTTAAGTGAATATTCTACATTTCTTTACTTCTATCTACTCCCTGCACACCAAAATAAATATTAAGCATCTGTCCCACTAATTTATAATCTGAGCACTTGTATAATCTAAAATAGAACATTTTATCTTCTTTAGGTATTTGACTGTTGTAATTCGATAATTTTCTCACGTCGATCCCATCGAAACAAGAGTGTGCTTGATGTCCTGGAGGAGCACTTTGGGACCGCACTCTGACTCTGGAGTACCCAGAGTCCACTAGCATGGGCTTGGATTAGCCGCCACATTCTCGGGATCTGAACACATGCGACCCCTTTTTGCTGGGCCGCATAAGAGACAAGGTGTACAGCGATAACCACAAAACTATTGCTGAGCTGAAAACAGCCATTCAAGAGATCATCGACAGCATCCATGTTCCGACACTTCAGCGGGTCATGAAGAATTTCGCTATTCGTCTGCGTCACGTCATCGCAAATGATGGCAAGCATATCGAACGTGTCATAACCTAATCTGAATATCTGTAGTGACGTTAACATGTCAAATAAAGTGTGTGCACGCCGTAGTATGTAACTAATTTACGTTTTTTTTCATATAGCTCAATAATTATCAGTCTGTTTCATATCGTATGTGGTATAGAGTCAGTGAGAACATCGTTCCACTCAGGAACGCAACGGAGCGATAACAAATGCTGGGAAAGAGCTATTTATTTACTACATAAGCGAAAACCTATTCCATATGCTCGGATGTACCTTAACAGTCCGTAGTGTGGTCTTGCAAAAATCTGGGAATACAGGATCTGTCTGTAGGCTTTCATCTGAGGACTGCGGGACTTTGTGCGAAGAACGTCAAGCTGAGTTTCGCACGGGGAATGCTCCCTAAAAGCGTGCTGATTAGTGAGCAGAAGCTTTCCCCTCTCAAACGAAATTCATTATTCGCTCGTTGATATGTCATAAGCCACCACAGTTTTTTTTTTTTGCATTTCTCGCATACGACTCAGTAAGCTTGTAAAATTCGGAGAGGTGACTGGTGGGGTAGTGGCGTCTCGTGAACAAATCTGGTGAGCGTGCAGTTCTCTTGACCAACAAACTGAAGGTGGGGGAGTTGGGAGTGGGGGGGGGGGGGGGGGGGGGGGAAGGCATTCCAGAGTCCAGTCTGTGAAAATTACACTGAGCTCATCTAAGTGTTCGCTGGGATGTACTTCCGAAAAACTAACTTGTGTATCAGTTCAATTCTTCGTTCCTAAGACATGCACAAGAATTTCCGTATGAAGTCTTCTGGTAGAAATAGTAAACAGTCAATCAGAAGGGAACTGGAAAGTTTATTAAAACACCTTTACCATGCTTTCAGCGTTTATAAAAGGTGTTCTCCTGAAGAAGACCTTTTTATAAATGTTGAAACCATGGTAAAGGGGTTTCAGTAAACCTTCCAATTTGTATCTGATTGGTTGTTTACTATTTCTACCAGATGACTCCATTTTACTTTTGTTACTCCAGCCATGAAAAATATTGAAAATTTTTTTATGACGATGTCGTAAAACCGGGGCTTGCTTCTCGTGGCGATAAGGGTTTGCTTCTCTATGGAATATATATTTAAACCACTCAGTCCTTCCTGCGATCGTTATAGATACATGTTGATGCCTTTAAGAGCCGGGAAATGTCGTTCCATTGAAGAAGTAGTACATGGAATTTTTAATAATTTATACACTTCACTGGATCCTTAAATCAGACCATGCTCGTTCATTAATGATACTATCTTATACTCGCTCTTTGAAGAGAACTCGCATGAAGTTGCAGTACGAAGAGTTCATTTTTCAAACTAACTTAGTCTAATAGTGGTCGATAAATCGAAGACAGTTTATGCGCATGATGTCCAGAAAATTTTAGTTTGTAGATCTGAGATAATGCAGATTAAAAAAATTCGAGCTCATCGAAAGAAAAGAATTTTTCTTCTATCTACAGAGAATGTGATCAACTACTTCAAAATGCAGACGACGATAATGTCCATTTGCGTTTTATTTGAACGCAGTCTCTTGAAACAACGAGGTCACCTCCTTGGAGGTGCAGAAGCGTTCACCAAACGGACTGCACCGACCGTCAGCACGACACTACGCCCCGACAGAAGGTAGAACACGTCAGACATCTCAGTCCCTTTCCTTAATAATATGGCCGTGCCAGCACAACCTTTGCCAGCTGGTAAATTATAAGCGTTGTAACCATAAAAGTCCAGTCTTATGTCAGACATAGTAGGGATCAGTGAAGTGAAATGGAAAGAACACAAGAATTTCTGGTCAAAGGAGAATGGGGTAATATCAACAACAGCAGAAGATGGTATAACGGGAGTAGGCTTCCTTATGAATATGAAGGTAGGACAGAGAGTTGGTTAGTGCAAACAGTTCAGTGATAGGGTTGTTGTCATTAGAATCGACAGCAAACCAACACCGACAGCGATGGATAAGGAATATATGCTGACGTTGCAAGCTGAAGATGAAGATGTGGAGAAACTATTTGAGGATATTGAAAGGGTAATACAGTATGTAAGGGAAGATGAAAGTCTAATAGTCACGGGGGACGGGAATGCAGTTGTAACGGAAAGAGCAGAAGAAAACGTTACTGGGCTTGGGACAGTGAATGAGAGAGGAGAAAGGCTGAGTTCTGTAACAAATTTCAACTAGTAATGGATTACAATACGAAGGGGCATACTTGGAAAAGGCCTGGTGATACGGGACGATCTCAATTAGATTACATCATGTTCAGATAGAGATTCCGAAATCGGATACTGGGTTGTAAGACTCAGATCAAAATGTAGCGATGATGAAGAGTACGCTGAAATTTAAAGAGATTAGTCAGGAGGAATCAATATGCAAACATTTGGGATACGTAGTACTATGGAATGGCGAGATACGCTTGAAGTTCTCTAAGGCTATAGATACAGCTATAAGGAATAGCTCAGTAGGAAGTACAGTTGAAGAGCAATCACAGTAATTGAAAAAAAAGGTGCAAAGGAGGTAACTGCAAATAACAGAAGATATACTTCATTTCTTCGATGAAAGAAGGAAGTACAAAAATGTTCACAGAAATTAAGGAATACAGAAATACAAGTCGCTGAGGAATGAAATAAATAGGAAGTGCAAGGAAGCTAAGACGAAATGGCTGCATGAAAACTGTGAAGAAATCGAAAAAGAATTAATTGTCGGAAGGACTGACTCAGCATGTAGAAAAGTCAAAACAACCTTCGGTGAAACTAAAAGCGAGGGCGGTGACATTAAGAGTACAACGGGAATTCCACTGTTAAATGCAGACGAGAAAGCGGATAGGTGGAAAGAATACATTGATGGCCTCCATGAGGGGGAAGATTTGTCTGGTGTGATAGAAGAAAAAACAGGAGTCGTATTAGAACAGATACGGGATCCAATATTAGAATCATAATTTCAGAGAGATTTGGAGGACTTAAGATCAAATAAGGCAGAACGGACAGATAACATTCGATCAGAATTTCTTAAATTATGGGCGGAAATGGCAAAAAAAAAAAAAAAAAACCGCCATGCAAGTTGATGTATAGAATGTGTGGCCCTGGCGACATACCATGTTGACAAGAATAATATACAGAAGAATGGAAAAGAAAACTGAGGATGCGCTAGATGAAGATCAGTTTGGCTTTAGGAAAGGTAAAGGCACTAGAGAGGCATTTCTGACGTTGTAGTTGATAATGGAAGCAAGCCTAAAGAAAATTCAAGACACGTTCATATGATTTCTCGAACTGGAAAAAGTGTTCGACAATGTAAAATGGTGCAAGATGTTCGAAATTCTGAGAAAAATAGGGAGAGGCGGGTAATATACAATATGTACAAGAGGGAGCCAAGAGGGAATAGTAAGAGTGGACGACCAACAACGAAGTGCTTGGATTAAAAATGGTTTAAGACAGGGACGTAGCCTTTCGCCCCTATTGTTCAATCTGTGCATCTGAGAAGCAGTGATGGAAATAAAAGAAAGGTTCAGGAATGGAATTAAAATTCAAGGTGAAAGGATATCAGTGGTACGATTCACTAATGTCATAGCAGTCCTGAGTGAAAGTGAATAAGAATTACATGATACGCTGAATGGAATGAACAGTCTACGGAGTACAGAATATGGATTGAGAGTGAATCGAAGAAAGACGAAAGTAATGAGAAGTAGCAGGTGTGAGAACAGCGAGAAACTTAACATCCGGATCGATGGTCACGAAGTAGTTGAAGTTAAGGAATTCTACTGCCTAGGGAGAAAAATAATCAATGACGGACGTAGCAAGGACATCAAAAGGAGACCAGCACTGTCAAAAAGAGCATTTTTAGCCAAGAGAAGTCTACTTGTATCAAACATAGGCCTTAATTTGGGGAAGAAATTTCTGAGAACGTACGTTTGGAGCACAGCATTGTACGGTAGTGAAATATCGAGTGAGGAAAAACCGGGACAGAAAAGAATCGAAGCATTAGAGATGTGGTGCTACAGACGAATGTTAAAAAATTTGGTGGACTGATATGGTAAGGAATGAGGAGTTTCTGCGCAGAATCGGAGAGGAAGGGAATATGTGGAAGGGACAGGATGATAGGACATCTGCTAAGACACCAGGGAATGACTTCCATGGCACTAGAGAGAGCTGTAGAGAGTGCAAACAGGGAGTCAGACAGAGACTGGAATACGTCAAGCAAATAATGGAGGACGTAGGTTGCAAGTGCTACTCTGAGATGAAGAGGTTGGCACAGAAGACTTCGCACTGTGTGCATCAAACCAGCGAGAAGACTGACGACTGTCCAGTCACTATCCATTCCGTAGCACATTCCTGAACGTAAGTACCTTTACTGGAATGCGAACACCGTTGATGTTAATGTTAGCTATGTGGTGTACTTGTGACATTGCATTGCGTTACGTAGGTTGACCGCTGTCTCTTTACCTGGGTAGCCACCTAGGCAGCCAACACTCAAGTTACAGGTCACATTGTGTGCGTTGCCCATCTGATGTACGGTCGGCGAGGGGCACCGGTTGATCAAATGTTGAAATGTCTGTGAATTTCTAAGGGACCAAACTGCCGAGGTCATCGGTCCCTAGTTTTAGGCACTACTTAAACTAACTTATGCTAAGAACGACACCCACACTCCCATGCCCGAGAGGGTACTCGAACCTCCGGCGGGAGGGGCCGCTCAGTCCGCGACATGGCGCCTCAAACCTCTCGCCCACTCCGCGCGGCTCGGTTGATCATTTGTCTCTTATATCACTTCGTTCAGTTCCACGTCGTTAGCCCAATCTCGCAGTGAGAACTGTAGGACGGGTTGCGTCGTGGGCGTGCACTAGTACCCGCAGTAGCGGGTTCAATCTGCTGCTTGGTAGCCTCCATCTCGCCGCCATGTGTTTTGGGCTCCAGGTCGGCCTGTGGCAGCCGCGTGGTGCGAGTGGCTGCATGTAATCCAGTGACTTGTTGGGGTCGTACTCGTCCTCTCCCTTGTGCAGCCCTTCTTCTGTGGATGGCCGCTTCATCTTATGCTGTTTCGGGTACTTCTGTTTGCCTTGGCGCGTCTCCACATCGGACATGGGTCGAGGATCGGTATTATCCTCTTGAAGGCCCGGTTCTGTATCGTGCGAGAGAGTCGACTGTGCAGACATTTGTTCCTTACCCCGATGTGGTTGTGGGGTGGCGGGAGGCAGGTGCTGCTGAATCAAATGTGACCACTGCAGTATAGGATGGGGGCAGAACTTAGGGCCACCGGAAGTCAGGGCCGGTGAACATCCACAGCATTCCTCAAAATCATCTGCGGCGTCAGTGTTTGTTCTGTAGGAGGTACCTGCACAATAGGCCTCTGAAACGTTAATGTTACCAGAAGATATTTAATGTTAAAACTTCTAAACTCTTGGTCGCCAGTGTCTGGTTGGTATCTGATGACGTTTATCATTTTATTATAAACAAATCGCACACTTTACAAAGGCTTTTCGAGCAATCCTGAATTTGCTGGTGCTCAGAAACGGCATAAGAGCTTGCAAAAATGTAACAGGACATAGGAAATGCTCCACTGAACAGTCTGAGGTAGGGAACCTGCGATCAGAGAAGCAAGCTTAAGAAGATATGGAAGTAAACTTGTCTACCGCTTTGTCTTGCATTCCTGTTTTGCAGCATATTTACAATTAGCGCCGGCCGGGGTGACCGAGCGGTTCTAGGCGGTACAGTCTGGAACCGCGCGACCGCTACGGTCGCAGGTTCGAATCCTGCCTCAGGCATTGATGTGTGTGATGTCCTTAGGTTAGTTAGGTTTAAGTAGTTCTAAGTTCTAGGGGACTGATGACCTCAGAAGTTAAGTCCCATAGATCTCAGAGCCATTTGAACCATTTCTTACAATTAACGTGCGTACAAGCTTGAACATACTGTGTTATTTATTTACAAGTACTTCCTTTATTTACAAGGAGCCTGATTACCAGGAAGTCATGATGCAGGTTTTGTTTACTTTACTTGTGCATAAGGTGATGCTGTTGTATCGTATTTACATTGTCCCATGACAGAACGTGCTATGAATCAACGACGAACCCTTTCATTAGTCAGTGCTATTCAGAGACGTACAACACAATACGGTGGAGCAGTACCGGTACAGCATTTCCTGGAAGCTGGATTGGAAAGGGGAGGTCCTAGTCCACGGCCTGCGAGGTTCCCTGACCTGAATCCCCTTGCTTATTTCCTATGGGGATATTTAAAGTCACTTGTGTAGGCTGGTTCAAATGGTTCATATGGCTCTGAGCACTATGGGACTTAACATCTGAGGTCATCAGTCCCCTAGAACCTAGAACTACTTAAAGCTAACTAACCTAAGGACATCACACACATCCATGCCCGAGGAAGGATTCGAACCTGCGACCGTAACGCTTGTGTAGGCGTCCCCAGTGGATATGGAGATGGAATTACAATTGCAGTTGCTTGGGATGTGATTCGAAACGCACCGGGGATATTTGTCAGGGTGCGTCAGAATCTTGTTCGCCGTTGTCATGCTTGCATTGAGGTTTATAACCATCAGTTTCAGCACATTTTGTGAGATGTAGTACAAGTGTACGTTCATTGTATTAATTATGGTATTTGTAGTTAACTAACGAAAATAAAAAAGTAGACAGTACCTGACTTTGTAAGTAGGCTGTTTAGGTTTTCTTATTGGTAACGCCACGTAGCTCTCTGTATGAAAATCACTGGCTGTGCTGTGTGCAGTCTGTGGCTAGTTTGCATTGTTGTCTGCCATTGTAGTGTTGGGCAGCGGTAGCTGGATGTGAACAGCGCGTAGCGTTGCGCAGTTGGAGGTGAGCCGCCAGCAGTGGTGGATGTGGGGAGAGAGATGGCGGAGTTTTCAAATTTGTAAGACTGGATGTCAATTATGACTATTAAGGTAAATACATTGTTTGTTCTCTACTAAAAACTTTCATTTCCTAACTATGCCTATCAGTAGTTAGTGCCTTCCATAGTTTGAATCTTTTATTTAGCTGGCAGTAGTGGCGCTCGCTGTTTTGCAGTAGTTCGAGTAACGAAGATTTTTGGTGAGGTAAGTGATTTATGAAAGGTATAGGTTAATGTTAGTCAGGGCCATTCTTTTGTAGGGATTTTTGAAAGTCAGATTGCTTAGCGCTAAAAATATTGTGTGTCAGTTAAAGCACAGTCTTGTATATTTCTTCAAAAAGGGGACGTTTCAACTTCACCGACCCCAGATTCCATACATCTAATTATTCAGTGGAGCATCCTCTAGTCATGTTGAATTACGCAAACTCCCTGTATACGTACGGGCTGCAACTGAACCCCAATATGGCACCTCAAAACTCTGAACTAAAGGACGATGGCACGCATGTGACGTAGGTGGCGTTCTTCTGTGTCACTGGGCAGTGTTAAAACACACTTTCAGAACATGTACCATGCTAGATATTGATCTGCACATTCGGAAAGACTCTCCCAGCGCGCTATTCGGAGCTATCGCGTCTGGAACCAGGCATAATCGGCGCTTGACGTTAGGATGCACGATCCGTGTGTCTACGGCTTAGCACTCATGGAGACGGAGGGTCGGCAGACGGGTAATAGCTGGATGTCTCCACGTCGGCAACCACGCCTCCAGCAACGTGCCGGAAAATTAACGCGGACGGCGCCGCCTAGCGGTTCCGGTCTGTCGGCGCTGCTTTTTGGACCGTGCGGACCCAGCGGGGCACCCTCACTCATTCGCACGCACTCCTGCGCCTTACCCGCCTACACACGCACACACAAACACACGCACACACACCACCGCGGCGTCTGCGTGGCTCCAGACGGACGCAGTTCCTCGAGCGTCGGTCGGCTCCCCGCCGCGTCGGCGGCCATTAGAATAACACGAGCCGGTAATGAGCCGCGACCGCCCACGGAGACGGTCAGGTCCCGCCAGCTGCCAGACCCGACTGGTAACCCTCCGCTGTAGCGGTCGCCGCCAGTCTCGCCGAATCGCAGAAATCGTGACACCTGTTATCGATCCGTCTGATGACAAACGGTATTTACACTTAGTACGGGTGGCAATACAGGCGCAGACTCTGGCATGCAATCGATCATACAGATGGCGAATACTGTCCTGGAATACGTTGTGCCACGCCTGCTCGACCTGTTCACATAGTTCTGTGAGAGTTGTCGGTTGATGGGTTACACGAGACACTTCTCTTCACATCAAATTCTGTCGTGTTCGACTGGGAACAAATTGCTGCACGTCTTCCGGAGCGCGTTGAGTTTTACAGGCAGTGTGTGGTTGAGCATTACCCTGTTGGAACAACACATCGTCTTCCTGTCACAAGAACGTCATAAGAACGGGTCTAAAAACGTTCTGCACGTACCGAGCGCTCGTTACCATTCACTCCAGAAACACCAAAGGTGAACGAGAGTTGTAGTTTATCACACTCCAGACTGTAGGGAAGGAGTCACTGCATCATGGACGAATGCACTCTACGAGGCAGCGGTCACCAGATGAACGCTGTACGCGCAAACGACCATCACTTGCGTGCAGGCAGAATCAGTTTTCATCGCTGAAGGACCCGGTGCGCATTCCATCTGCAAGTGATCCTCTGACGGCGTCAGCCGAGCCGAGTATGTAGACGCTGGCGTGAGTGCAAGACAGGCTAGAGGTGTAATGCCCATAGTAGTCCCAGTGCTCATACGCGATTCGCAACAGTTCTTGTTGACATGTCTGGACTCACAAGCCTTCTTTCTTTGCTGTGGTAGCTGTACGATCTGCCAATCCTGCCCTTACAATACGACGATCCTGGCGGGCGTTTGTGCTGTGTGAATATCCAGAACCTCGTCTATGGGTGTGAGAATGTTCCCGTGACCACTGATGCCAGCACCGTTGTGCAACTGAGGCGGCACATCCAACTTGTGTGGCAGTTCTCTGAAAGGACCATCCTGACACACGGAAAGTGACACCTTTCAAACTCGCTCGTTTAGCTGCAGGAACCACGAGTGCGTCTCTATGGCGGTTGTAGGGTGTTGGCCATGGGACCACACTTAAGATACCAAAATGATATCAAATTAATTAAACTGTGATAGCTAATTGATTTATGACCTTAACCTATGGTTCTGCTAAGTGGTTCTTCATGTAACTGCTCGACATCCCTTAACCTCTTGTTCTTTTAATTGATTTGTACCACCTGAAGGTTGATTTATGACCCCTGGGAATGACCCGTTCTTCAGAGAAACCCCCACCCTTCCCCCTGCTCCTCCTCCCCACCCCTCTGAAAAATCACCTCACCAATATCAAATTAATTGACTAATTAATTAAATTCATCAATTACTTAATCAACACGATCTGGAAAATCCGCCAGCCTCCCTCCAATCCCCCCCTCCCCCCCCCCACCTGCAAATTGGCAGGAAAAAGACTCAGCTGATTGGCTGTTTGGCGAGAAATCGATTGCAATGTACGGAATATTGTTTAACTAACTTCTCGTAGACAACGCAATGTACGGACTATTGCTTGTTTAAACAATTTATGGGATTCTCGTAGACAACGCAATGTACGGACTATTGCTTGTTTAAACAATTTATGGGATACAAGGTAGTGTTTGGAATATAGTTTATTTAAATAATTTGTCAGGAAATGAACTATGGAATACTGTTTATTTAAACAGTTTGTGGATGATACGGCGGTATGGAATATTTAAATAATTGCAGCGTCTTTTAATTCGGATCACAGAAGGAATATCGTCATGAAACACTCATCACATGTGATTACACTGTCACAGATCGCGCTAAACGTATCTGGCGAAAAAAACTCCCGATCACGTCACTCACTGGCGGACCGGTCACATCACACTTTTCTCGTCACCGGTCAGGGAGCATAGCAGCTCCTGGACCGCGCTAATCCTCTGCAGACAAAGCTTCGGGTAGGGGCATCCCTTTCAAATTTGGTACCAGACTCATTTCTTGCCTCTCTCTTTCCCTCTCTCTGTCTCAGGTGGTTTCTTCCGGTTTGTAAGAACCAGTGTGTGCAAACACACACAGACCACGATGTCCACCTCTCTCCCCTCGCCACTCATGCAGAACAGATGCTGGTAGTCGTTATATCCCTTTGCTCTCACACTTCCACTGCTAGGAAAACTTATAGCGGATGGAACAAAGACATTCAAGAAGAAGTAGTTAGCGTCTGTCATCTGCCATCCGAAAAAAATATGATACATCCTCATCCACACCGGCTACGAGTCTCGATTCTTCTCAGTTCTAGGAAATTATCTGACTTTCAAGTCTTCCAATCTGATTCGAGAATAGACTGTAGATATTTTCAATCAGCGCTTCCGGAAGATGTTGCATCCCGCCAAGACAAAGCACAGGCGTCTGGTACTATATGATGATCAACAGCGCTCCCGCGGATGAAAGGTTGGGAAGATATCACGCATATGGGTTGATGCACTGTAATTAATATTGCAGTCGATACTGCAACAAAGAACATGTGAGGATCTGCTTAGGGGGTCGATGAGAGGACGTTCTGTGTATCCTTTTTCCTACAGCCGTATTGCTCGGCCTGTTTCTACACTATAGCAGATACAGTTGAACCCTTGCGTTGCCGTATTGTGCAGCTATTTATGAAATGAATCTATCATCCGCTTACGGTCGGTCATACTTCTCAATGCGTCGAAATCACAATTACCCACGTCAGATATGTCCTCCCCTGTAACTAGACGTATGTGATATTTTTTGCGTGAATAGTAGTTTGATCACTTCCCACAAATATCTGGTAATATTTTGGAACATAAGCCGTAGTACGAGTAACTTTACGTTCAAGTAGCATAACATTTTTTACTATCATTTATAGTCGTATATCGTTGAAAAAAAAAGTATGATATGTCCAGATTCGTACCAGATGGGTGTCGTTTCGCATTGCCCAGTAGCAAAACCCCCTGCCACATCGCCTTTATCGGCCATTTGTCGAGGAATAAAGGGTGTAATTACGATTAAAAAAGCCCTCACGTCTTTTTTATTTTCTCGATTTCGCCACTTTCACGAAACTCTTTTATATTTTTGTACTTGTAAATACAACCAACAGAGTAGTGTCATATATTCGGAACGCCAAGTTGGAGTTTTTGTTTGTGTATTTGAGCCTTACACCATATTTAAACTGTTGTAGACCTAACAACCATATCATAAAATTTCTCAACTGAGACATCATTTCGAGAGCAATATACTAGAGTACGTGCGTTCAGGGTTGATTATCAAGGGCCAAGGAATCGGGTAGAGAAAACGTTTGCATACCATATGTTGCCGCGATAGTTTTCTGTATCCAGTCTAAGAATTTTTTTCCTTCTTCTTGGTAAGCAATTCACTTGTTTAATACTTTGGAGGAGGAACACCCTTAGACGAATCTGATGCAGCTGGCAAAATTGAGTTTGATACAATAAAAAAGAACCTGTTAGAGCGTTGTACAAAGATTTTGTTTGTTACATATGAGAGATACGGTGACTTAATGATACATGTTAAAATGTCTCTGTTTAGATCCTATAACATGTGTGTCGAAGCTGTAAGCTATAAGCTTGAATGCAAAGCATGCCTTCTTCTTAGCTAACACTAGACTTCTCTTTGTCCTTCAGTGCACAGGATGTCTATAACTGAATAGCCACTAAGAATCCAGCGTCATTCAGTTGTTCAACTTCAAGTGCGTGCAGGATGTCGGTGAATAAGGTGATGCTGCTGGAGGCTGGGAGGAACAGTAGCAGTGCTATAATTCTAAAGGTGATTTTGAGCAGTGCTAGGGAGTATATTGTGCAAAGAATGGTCGTGGATGCTAAGGTTCATGCTTTAGTTATCGCTATTTTAAAGTTATTAAAGGGGAACAGTGACAGCACGACTCTGCTTTATTCAGGAGCACATATGTTACGACAGTTAGCCTTGATGACTACGGATTCGCTGGGAAAAGAGAATGTTACTGCTTGAGACTTGTTCGAGTGGGTGAAATCATGAAATTTGATTAACGTACTGTCGAATATTTATATGAAAGTGATTAAGAGACGTCACCAAATGAACTCTCTTGATTAATACATGTTCCCTACACAGCTTGTGCCATTACTATGTGTTATATTGCATAGATTCAGTTCGTGTTTAAAAGGCATTGACTCATTTCAAATTATGAGCCCTGCTTTAAGCACTATAACATGAATGCCCAATGCCAGATTGATGGACCACCAGAAGTTAAGATGTACTGTGTTGGCTATATAGCTGAAATGATCAGTAATCAATCATAATGCTGTTCTGCTGTCACAACAGCCAAGTAAGATGCTACCATTGCTTTATCATGCTTTCTATGATGATGAGCGTAGACAGTTCATATTTAAAGATATTACATACACAGGAGCTACTGGCATAATAGGAACATTCTCAGCAAGCATTGCATCGCCGAGTTCTTTCACGGATTTGAAGTGCACTAAAACAAGGAGGAGTGCAAAGTGGCTACCATGGATTTCACTGCTACCATGTATAAAGATGTGGCGACGTCGCTTCGATTATTCGACCATCTTTGCGTCAACGGGTAGGAGAAGATCGCGTGGATGCGTTGAATCGTACAGTTTGCTGCTATTCAAGACCGGGAATTCATCGGGTGTCCTGCTGTCCATCGGCTCACGCAGATGTGTGAAAATAGTGTTACTGTGTCTGCTTATGAAACTGTAAAATTACTTTTTATGCTGGATGAGAAGTAAACTTTTTTTACCTCACAGTCTGTGTATGATTTCTCTTCACCCTGTTCCCACTTTGATAGTATACTGTTTTACCCAGATACCACGTCTGTGGTTTTCTTCATGCACTGGTAATACGATTTTAGACACGTTTGCTATACGTCTTTGGAAACGGGCATGGTCACGTGCTACCGGCTCCCATAACGCAATATGTGCAACACGATAAGCTAAATCCCATGCAAACGGTTCTACATATTTTGTTATCTTCCACGTTAAAATTCATCTTCATGTTCAAAACTAGTGTCATTTGTGACCTGCACGTCCTTTACATACACAATGCGATAGGGGACAGTTTTTTTTGTAAATTACAACCGATTTATTCATTTATTCAATTTACACAGATACAATTTGGTCTTTGAGATACAGTTGAGTCCTTGATATAACAATTTAGTTCTTGAGGTACAGTTCAGTTCTGGAGATACAATCTGACTCTGGTATTTCAGTACAGAGACACTTTTAACCTACACACTATTAGTAATAACTAGAAAAAAACTTCCCAACAGTAAAACTAATTAAGAATATTTTTGCAATTTCTTCCAGTAGCACTGCATGAGAATATTTTACAATTTTTATAAATCTACGCTAAAAACTAATGCGGGGATACTTTTTTACTACAACTAAATTCCGTAGCCCCAATAGCATAGCTTTTATAATAATTCTGATGAACTGTGAATTATATATACTTAAAAACTAATCAGTCTTGGACAGCTAGCGCGGTAGGTGAAACTTAAAAACTATTCTTTAAATGAAACAACAAGTTTACTGTTACCAGTCACCGTTTTATTTTTTCCACGACGCGTTTCGATGGTTTAAACCTCCATCATCGGGTGGATTTACATTAGTTAGTATTACATATGTGTGTATGTTGTGTTACGACATTTGGAGGAACTTGTGGCACTGCCTAGTGGAGAAACAAGACACTATTTCAGAATATGGTTTTGGATAACTTTTGACAAAAAAAAAACTATTCTATTTACATGACGCACATGGACTGACATGTGTGTACACAGTATATATACGCTGTGTATGAATAAATAAATATTTAGATGACATATATTTCTTTATGCCTTTTTACATTTTTAAAACTTTTTTCAAAGCGCGGGCGCGCGCGCGCGCGCGCACACACACACACACACACACACACACACACACACACAAGCGCACGCGCGAGCGCTCGCTCGCAGACACACTCTCTCTTCACTCATTCTCTCCCTTTCACTCAATCAAGTCCCCCACCACTTCTCTCGCAACAAGTGAATAGTGTGAGTACGGGAGAGTTTCAATACCGTAATCAAAACTGACTCTTTTATCATCATGAGACGACAGGCCAATTTAGACTGCAGCACAGTGTACACCTCTTGCCCTCCCCATCGAATGCTATTTTGCCGTATCATACGAGCGATGCAGCGACGCGAACACCGCTGTACAGGCACTGCAAATAGTCTTCGCTAGAGAGGTCTCTCTATGCCATATGATGCACACGCTTAGCCTGCCCCTGGGTGGTACCTTCCAAGGTGCGACACGCATACGTTTTTGACTGTAGGCCTAGAAACTCCACAATTAGCAATCCGTTCGCCTCGTCTTTCATGAGGCCAATAATCTTCTTGTGCGGAACAATAGCATAAGGATTATCGGCGTTTATCAGGACGTGTCGAATTCATTACTGTGGTACCTCATTAGTTCATATGGATTGCAGTTCTTCACCCAATAGACGAAGCTGTTTGTACCCATATAAAGTAACTTTCAACCTTCAAAATGAGTTTTCACAAACTCATAATAAAAATGGTACATTTGGAGTTTGGATAAATATAGTATGCACATCAGCATATAAATAAGTTTCGTAAACTCTGCTACCATGGACCTTGTCGACCAGGGGGAGACTTGCATACCTCAGCGATACAGATTGCCGTACCGTAGGTGCAACCACAATGGGGGGAAATCTGTTGAGAGGCCAGACAAAAGTGTGGTTCTTGAAGAGGGGCAGCAGCCCTTTCAGTAGTTGCAAAGGGCAACAGACTGATCTGGCCTTGTAACATTAATCAAAACGGCCTTGTTGTGCTAGTACTGTGAACGACTGAAATCAAAGTGAAACATCAGCCGTAATTTTTCCCAAAGGCATGCAGCTTTACTCTATGGTTAAATCATGATGGTGTCCTCTTGGCTAAAAAATTTTGGAGGTAAAATAGTACCCCATTCGGATCGTCGGGTGAGGACTACTCAGGAGCACGTCGTTATCAGGAGAAAGAAAGCTGGCATTCTGCGGATCAGAGCGTGGAATGCCAGATCCATTACTCGGGTAGGTGGGTTAGAAAATTTAAAAACGATTAGATATGGTGAGAATTAGTAAAGTTCGGTGGAAGTAGGAACAAGATTTATGGTCAGACGAATACACGGTTACAAACACAAAATCAAATAGGGGTAATGAAGGAGTAAGTGTAGTAATGAATAAAAAAATGGGAACGCGTATGAGCTACTACGAACAGCATAGTGAACGTATTATTGTAGCCAAGATAGACACAAACCCCGCGCCTAACACAGTAGTGCAAGATTATATGCCAACTAGCTCCGCAAACAACGAAGAGATTGAAGTAATGTATGATGAGATAAAAGAAATTATTCAGATAGTGAAGGGAGACGAAAATTTACGGGGGGACTGTAATTCGATAGTAGGAAAAGGAAGAGAAGGAAAAGTTGAGGGTGAATATCGACTTGGGGTAAGGAACGAATGAGGAAGTTGCCTTGTAGAATTTTGCACAGAACATAACTTAATCATAACTGACACGTAATTTAAAAATCATGAAAGAAGGTAGTATACGTGGAAGAGGCCTGGAGACATAGATTTAGGAACCAGGTTTTAAATAATAAGACATTTACAGGGGCAGATCTGGACTCTGACCACAATCTATTGGTTATGAACTGTAGATTGAAAATGAAGAAACTCCAAAAAGGTGCGAATTTAAGGAGATGGGATCTGGACAAACTGAAACAACCAGAGGTTGGAGAGAGTTTCAGGGAGAGCACTAGGGAACGATTGACCAGAACGGGGGAAAGAAATACAGTTGAAGAAGAATGGGTAGCTTTGAGAGATGAAATAGTAAAGGCAGCAGAGGGTTAAGTAGGTAAAAGCATGAGGGCTAGTAGAAATCCTTGGGTAACAGAAGAGAAATTGAAATTAATTGATGAAAGGATAAAATATAAAAATGCAGTAAATGAAGTAGGCAAAAAGGAATGCAAACGTCTCAGAAATGAGATCGACAGGAAAATGGCTAAGCAGGGATGGCTATAGGACAAATGTAAGGATATAGAGACATATATCATTAGGGATAAGATAGATACTGCCTACAGGAAAATTAAAGAATCTTTTGGAGAAAAGAGGACCGCCTGTATGAATATCAAGAGCTCAGATGGAAAATCTGTCCTAAACAAAGAAGGTAAAGCAGAAAGGTGGAAGGAGTATATACAGGGTCTCTACAAGGGTGATGTACTTGAAAGCGATATCATGGAAATGGAAGAGAATGTAGATGAAGACGAAATAGGAGGTATGATACTGCATGAAGAATTTCACAGAGCACTGAAAGTACCTAAGTCGAAACAAGGCTCCAGGAGTAGACAACATTCCATTAGAACTACTGATAGCCTTGGAAGAGCCAGCCACGACAAAACTCTACCATTTGGTGAGAAAGATGTATGAGACTCGCGAAATGCTCTCAGGATTCAAGAACAATGAAATAATTCCAATACCATAGAAAGCACGTGTTGAACTACCAGTTTAATAAATCACGGCTGCGAAATACTAACACAAATTATTTACAGACGAATGTAAAAACTGGTAGTGGCAGACCTTGGGGAGGATCAGTTTGGATTTCGTAGAAATGTTGGAACACGTGAGGCAATACTGACCCTACGACTTATCTTGGAAGATAGATTAAGGAAAGGCAAACCTACTTTTATAACTTTTGTAGACTTAGAGAAGACTTTTGACAACGTTGACTTGAATGCTCTCTTTCAAATTCTGAAGGTGGCAGGGGTCAAATACAGGAAGCGAAAGGTTAATTACAATTTGTACAGAAACTAGATGGCAGTTATAACAGTCGAGAGACATGAAAGGGATGCAGTGGTTGGGAAGGGAGTGAGACAGGTTTGTAGCCTCTCCTCGATGTTATTCAATCTGTATTTTGAGCAAGCAGTAAAGGAGTAGGAATTAAAATTCATGGAGAAGAAATAAAAACTTTGCGGTTTGCCGATGACATTGTAATTCTGTCTGAGACAGCAAAGGACGTGGAAGAGCGGTTGAACGGAATTGACAGTGTCTTGAAAGGAGGATATGAGATGAGCATCAACGAAAGCAAAACGCGGATAATAGAATGTAGTCGAATTAAAACGGGTGATGTTGAGGGAATCAGACTAAGAAATGGGATAAGTTTTGCTATTTGGGGAGTAAAATAAGCGATGATGGTCGAAGTACACAGGATAAAATGGTAGACTGGTTATCGCAACGAAAGCGTTTCTGAAGAAGAGAAATTTGTTAACAAGGAGTATCGATTTAAGTGTCAGAAAGTCATTTCTGAAAGTATTTATATAGTGTGTAGCCGTGTATGGAAATTTAACATGGACGATAACTAGTTTAGACAAGAAGAGAACAGAAACATTCGAAATGTGGTGCTACAGAAGAATGCTGAAAATTAGATGGGTAGATCACGTAACTAATGAGGAGGTACTGAATAGAATTGGGGAGAAGAGGAATTTGTGGAGAAATTGGGTAGAAGAAGGGATCGGTTGGCAGGACATGTTCTGATGTATCAAGGGATCACCAATTTAGTATTGGTTGACTGCGTGGAGGGTAAAATACCATAGAGGGAGACCAAGAGATGAATATACTAAGCAGATTCAGAAGGATGTAGGTTGCAGTACTTACTTGAAGATGAAGAAGCTTGGGCAGGATAGAGTAGTCTTGACAGATGCATCAAACCGGTCTGTGGACTGAAGGCCACAACAACAACAACAACAACAAGAACTCCAGTCTTTGCCATCTACACAACAACAAAGTTCTCATTGATTATTGTGACCCATTTAAAATTTGGTCTGGTGTGCATTTTCATACACACACATTGCCCATCCCAGTCCCTTCTAATCAAAATTTTTCCTCTGTTCCCTCAAATGCTCCATTGTTTTGCCGAAAACTGAATTATTCATTAATTTACAACAATCTTCTTCAAAGCTGCACGTCGCGGAAACTCTCAGTCTTACATTGAAATCAATATACTCCTTCAACCAGGGGAACGACCTGAAGTAGATAGCCTGGGTAATTCTAACCAGCTCCATGCCAAACCTGAGACAATGTTGGAGGTTACGATAATTAATAATATACATCCCCTTATACGCCAGGGTTGTCATCAGTTTTGGGGTGAAGCCTCCTCGCAGAACTAGTTTCTCCGGACACAGCGACAATTCGGCCCCGCAACATGGAAGATAATAGGGTGTGTGAATTCTTTTTTAAAAATAATGTATTTTAACATTCAGCTCTTTATTTGTCCCGTTAGTCATCTACCGGTTTCAGTTATTCACCATCACTCAGGATGTAGGGTGCAACAGATTAATTAAAAGCATCCCTTATTCCTTCGAAGCTGAATGATATCGAAATTATCCAGTGAAATTGTACAAACACCTGACGTGATTTGTCTTAGAATAGAGCCAGTCATATCCCATGTCAAATGGACAGACATCACAAGATACTTTTCAAGTGATATCCGGTAGTAAGGGAGGTTCAAATGGCTCTGAGCACTATGGGACTTAACATCTGAGGTCATCAGTCCCCTAGATCTTAGAACTACTCAAAACTAACTAACCTAAGGACGTCACACAACACCCAGTCATCACAAGGCAGGGAAAATCCCAGACCCCGGCGGGAATCGAACCCGGGAACCCGGGCGCGGGAAGCGAGAACGCTACCGCACGACCACGAGCTGCGGACTGCCAGGTATGTTGAGCGCGTTCTGTGACAGTGTAATTATGTATGATGAGTCTTTCATGACGGTATTCCTTGTGTGATCGGAATAAAAAGGCTCCGCAATTATTTACATATTCCATACTGCCTTGTCACCCATAAATTGTTTAACTAAACAAAAGTCCACATATTGCCTTGTCTACCAAAAATTATTTAAACAGTATTCCACACACTTCAACCTTTTTCCCACCAAGTAGCCAATGAACTGAGTCTATTTCCTTCCGATTATCATGTGTGGGAGGGGAAGGGGGGGGAGAGCTCGGGGATTTCTCAGAGGGGTTAATTAATTATTGTATTTAATTAATTAGGCAATTCATTTGATATCAGATTGGTGCTTGTATCGGCGAGGGGATTTCCCAGAGGAGTGGGGGAGGAGATGGGGAGGAAGGGGGTTGTTCTGAGGGAAGAGACCAAATTGCGAGGTCATCGGTCTCATTGGTTTAGGGAAGGACGGGGAAGGAAGTCGGCCTTGCCCTTTCAAAGGATCCATCCCGGCATTTGCCTGGAGCGATTTAGGGAAATCACGGAAAACCTAAATCAGGATGGCTGGACGCGGGATTGAACCGTCGTCCTCCCGAAAGCGAGTCCAGTGTGCTAACCACTGCGCCACCTCGCTCGGTAGGAGGAAGGGGTCGGGGTTTCTCAGGAGGATGGTTTAGCCCCAGGAGGTCATCAGTCAACCCAAGGGCGTCACAAAACAAATGACCGAACAATAGGTTAAGGGGAGGGGGAGAGGTTACAGGAGAAACCACACGGCAGAACAAAAGGTTAAGATCATAAATCAGTGAGGTGTCACAACTTAATTAATTTGCATATCAATCTGATATCAAAAGTGTGTTCATACTTCCCCATCACCATACTAGTCATGGCATGGTTGCCTGCTTGTTTCACACGTTTGAACCACACAGAGCCTTCTAGCTATGAGCATTCCCTGTCAAAGGGTAGACACAGATGGCGCTCTGATAGCAACGCCACTACAGTACCCGTGGGTGGACAACGTTGAAACCATCATTAGAAAATCTACTATCCCTCAGATGGAAAATGCCGTCATCGGATCAAAATAGACTTCTTTCCAGATGTACAAATTTTTTTCTGGCAGTGTATTTAATTAGCTTCTGAAATGACACTCAATGGTTGTTGATTCATTCATTCTTTCATTTACCGTCTTCAGTAGATTCGATGGAGAACCTTCAGACATGTGAAACGATTCCGGGTATACATGAAAAAACTTGATCTGTATATTGCTTAAAAATAAATTATAACTATACTCCTTAATGCTATTGTCGGTTAATCCATCTAAGTTCATTAGAGCAAATTAGCGATACAGCTGTTCCCCCTGAGTTCTGTTATATCACTGCCCAACCCATTCCACGCCTCCCTCCACCTCCCACTGGCGATTTTCTAACCAATCGAACCATGATAACTTAACACGCCATGCCTGGTGCTGAAGCTTTACTGCATGATCAGTAAAAACGTAGAGAGATATAAAGTTATTTTCTTTTCTATGTTTTATTTTCTTTGTTTTCTGGTGGATGTCAGGGAGAAAAATTTTCTAACTGTTCTGAAATTGTAGGTAAAGTTTCTTGGAAGTCGTTAAGTGCTCTCCTTCTCAAATACTGAATGTATGTAGTCCGGGTAATTTGCGCCCTGTGAGCTATGCAAATGAAACCTGATTGCGGCGCGCCCACGCGCGCGCGCGCGCACACACACACACACACACACACACACACACACACACACACACACACAGAGCACCCTGACCTCCTCCAATCCCCCCTCCCCCCACCAACAGCACCACCCTACCCGCACAAACTTACATAAAACGAATCAATAAACATAAACACTGTGCCGCGTGTAGAACACGTGAAACTACAGTTCCATCTACAGCGAGGTGGCAAAAGTTAAGGGGTACCGATATGCACGTATGCAGATGGCGGTAGTGCATTGGTGGAGCTGTCATTTGTGCTCAGATGATTCATGTGAAAGGATTTCCAATGTGATTATGGCTGCATGACGGAAGTTAACAGACTCTGAAAGCGGAATGGCAGTTGGAGCTAGATGCATGGGACGTTCCATTTCGTAATTCTTAGAGAATTCAATATTCTGAGATTCACAGTATCAAGAGTGCGCAGAGAAAACCAAATTTCAGGTGTTACCTCTCTCACCGGACAACCCAGTGGACGAACTTCACTTAACGTCCGAGAGCAGAGGCTTTTGGAAAGAGATGTCAGTGCTAACAGATAAGTAACACTGCGTGAAATAACTGCAGAAATGAAGATTGGGCGTACGACGAAATTTGGCGTCAATGGACTGTGGCGACAAACGACCGCCGACGCGAATGCATTTGCTAACTGCACGACATCCCCTGCAGCGCCTCTCTTTGGTTCGTCACCACGTCGATTGGACCATAGACGACTGGAAAACTGCGGTATGGTCAGATGAGTTCCGATTTCAGTATATAAGAGCCGATGGCAGGGTTCGAGTGTGGCGCAGACCCCACGAAGCCATGGATCCAAGTTTTCAACAAGGCACTGTGCAAGTTGGTGGTGACTCCATAACGGTGTGAGCGGTGTTCATATGGAACGGAGTGGATCCTCTGGTCCAATTGATTGATCAGTGAGTAGAAATGGCTATGAAACTTCCTGGCAGATTAAAATTGTGTGCCGGACCGAGACTCGAACTCGGGACCTTTGCCTTTCGCGTGCAAGTGCTCTACCAACTGAGCTACCCAATCACGACTCACACCCCGTCCTCACAGCTTTACTTCCGCCAGTACCTCGTCTCCTACCTTCCAAACTTCACAGAAGCTCTCCTGCGATCCTTGCAGAACTAGCACTCCTGAAAGAAAGGATATAGCAGAGACATGGCTTAGCCACAGCCTAGGGGATGTTTCCAGAATGAGATTTTCACTCTGCAGCGGAGTGTGCACTGATATGAAACTTCCTGGCAGATTAAAACTGTGTAAAGTTTGGAAGGTAGGAGACGAGGTACTGGCGGAAGTAAAGCTGTAAGGACGGGGCGTGAGTCGTGCTTGGGTAGCTCAGTTGGTAGAGCACTTACCCGCGAAAGGCAAAGGTCCCGAGTTCGAGTCTCGGTCCGGCACACAGTTTTAATCTGCCAGGAAGTTTCATATCAGCGCACACTCTGCTGCAAAGTGAAAATCTCATTCTAGAAATGGCTATGTTCGGCTACTTGGAGACCATTTGCCGCTATTAACGTTCTTAGCGTTCTCAAACAACGATGAAAAACGGTTCAAATGGCTTTGAGCACTATGGGACTTAACATCTAAGGTCATCAGTCCCCTAGAACTTAGAACTACTTAAACCTAACTAAACTAAGGACATCACACACATCCATGCCCGAGGCAGGATTCGAACCTGCGACCGTAGCGGTCGCGCGGTTCCAGACTTAAACGCCTAGAACCGCTTGGCAACACCAGACGGCAACAACGATGAAATTTGTATTTATTTATTTATTTATTGCCAGATTATAGACCTGTTACCTGGTGTTTAAAACAGGTCGTACATCTTACAGTTTTCGTTTTTCATCTTTTTACAGTTTTGTTTTGTTTTGTTTTATCTACAACATTTATAGAATGATACTTCTCAAAATAACAATAATAAAGGGTTGAAATATAAATAAAATTTTGTTCTTTTTAAGAAGAAATATAAAAGATGATAGGATAGAGATTTGTTAGAGCCGTGCAGGCCGGAGTGGCCGTGCGGTTCTAGGAGCTACAGTCAGGAGCCGAGCGACCGCTACGGTCGCAGGTTCGAATCCTGCCTCGGGCATTGATGTGTGTGATGTCCTTAGGTTAGTTGGTTTAAGTAGTTCTAAGTTCTAGGCGACTGATGACCTCAGGAATTAAGTCGCATAGTGCTCAGAGCCATTTGAACCATTTTTTGTTAGAGCCGTTGACCGCCAGTCGCACAAAATTTTATGGATGACAATGCGCCATATCATCGAGCCATAGTTGTTCGCGATTGGTTTGAAGAGCATTCTGTGCAACTCGAATGAATGGTTTGGCCATCCAGATCGGCCAGCATGATTCCCATTGAACATTATGGGATATAATCGAGAGGTCAGTTCCTGCACGAATTCCTGCACCGACAACACTTTCGCAGTTATGGACAGATATACAGGGTGCTTTTATCCACCGTGTACAAACTCTAGGGACTGATTCATAAGAGGACACAGCAGTCTAATACGCGCTGTAATATGCAGTCACAGTTACTGCATGCATGGTTTCTTTCTAGAGGGTGGTATTGTTCCTCACACGTCATGCCCTAGCGCCCTCTCGTGCCATAGCAATTGCTAATGATGCGTTCGATTCATTTATCTTGCTGACTCAGCTTGTAGTGGATGTAATACAGCGTTCGACTGAATGGTTCAGTATTCGAATTGAGATCTTGATGACATAGCCTATCCTACCATAGCAATTGCTATTGTTGTGTCCGATTCATTTCTCTTGTTGATTCAACTTGTAGTGGATGTAATACAACGTTCTACTCAATGGTTCCGTATTCGAATCGAGATCTTGATGACATGGTGTTTATTTATGGAAAAGCAAATGGCAACGGAGGCCGACAACAAAGTTATATCAAGAGGCCTATCCCCGCCGACAACAACCACAGCATTCAATGTTTCCATCAGTGTTTCGCCGTTTGTATGAGGGTCGTCTCAGGAAGCAGGAAATCATACAGGACGTATCCGAAATATTCGGACACCAGACTTGGAGGAAAATGTGATTAACACTGTGGAAGGCGACCGCCGTGTCAGTACCTGGCAGTCGACCAGCCAGTACATGCTAAATCAGACGACCGTGTGGAACATTCTCCTGGACAACTGTTACTAACCTTATCACTTACAGCGTGTGCAGAGGTTACTAGTGACAGACTTTCCACATAGGTAGCAGTTTCCTCACTGGTTTCTTCGTCAGGCAACACGATTCCGGGATCTGTGTCATCCCTCCTATTTACAAATGAGGCGGAGTGATACCGTCAACTTTCATAACAGTCATCTGTGGGATAGCATGCAGAATCACCATGGTATGGCGACAGTGAATCATCAGATTCGGTGCGGCCGGAGTGTCTGGGCTGCGATAATTGGCGACCGTATTTTGGGACCAGTCTCCCTTCCTCGTCGCCTAACTGGTCGGAACTATCGGCGTTGCTTGCGGGTGACTTTGCCTCCACTCCTGGAAGATGTGCCGTTGATGATGCGAAGGGTTATGTGGCTGCTACATGACGCTGGTCCAGCACACTTTGCCGTTAACTCCGGATGCATCTCAATCTTGTCTTCCCTGGTCCGTGGATCAGACAAGAGAGTCCAGTTGTACAGCCTGGTCGTTCACCGGATCCCAACCAGTGCGATTTCTGGTTATGGGGCCATCTCAGAAGTATCGTATATGCAAGGCCCATTCCAGATGTGGAGACACCGGAGCAGGATATTCATGCTGCCTTCCATACTATTCGGATACAGCCTGGCCGATGTGGACGTGTGAGCCAGAACATGCTACGGTGCGTACACCCATGCGTTGAGGCAAATGGAAACCATTTTCAACACATTAACTGTGCTTGCATGCTACAGCGCATATTAGACAGCAGTCTGAATAAATGGTGTGTAGCATGGAAACCATGCATTTCCGGACCTTTTTTGTTTCATATCCTCACATAGATTAATCCTTAGAGTTTGTACACAGTGCAAAAATCACCCTGTGGAGCCAGTATGGCACAATACTTCTGCAGGGGACTCGCTACTACTTTTTGAGTCCATACGACGCCGAGCTGCTGCAGTATGCCGGGGAAAAGGAGGTCCGACACGATATTAGGAGGTACCAATTGACTTTCTGTCACCTCAGTGTATTAACAGTGAGCTGTCTCAACGACGAACCGGTCATATGGGGCGTAAGGGTGCTCAATTGCACTGTTGAAAAAAGTTACCTCATCTCACGGTTTCTGACTTTTTGTTTTGGTGGTATGTGAAAGTCTCCGTCATTGTGACCCTAGGTGGACTGCGACGCCGCTTATCAAAAGGAGTAAGGCCAGTCGGGAGGCCGCTGTTTGTCGTCGTTCTCTGGTGCACAGAGTTGAAGTCCACTCACTGCATCCTGTCTTCGGCTCTCAGAGGCGAACCGCAGTCCAATGCCGCTGTCACGTGGTACCTAAAAGGAAGTGCTGTCTGCTGGCGTGTTGTTTCTAGAACCAGTCAGTAACAAAATGTTTTCTGTAGAGGAAGTAGTTGTTGTTGCTGCTGTGGTTGTTATGAGCAAACGAAAAGTACAGAAAAGAAAGCAGTGGTACAATCCAGTAACTAGTTCTCGAATAAGTTTAGGAATTTTTCATTGCCTTCACAGGACACTTCGAGAAGATCCTGAGAAACTTTTCAGTTCCTATCGTATCTCAGTAACTTCATTCGAAGAAGTGTGCGCATTCTTTCGGTTGGTGAACACGTACCTGAGGAAGCATATCACAGTGGAAGAGACGGGTGGTTATGACTCTGAGGTGGGTGCAAAACAAAATTCTTTGTTACAAAAACGTTCAACGTTTCATTAGAAGTGTAATAAGTTTTTTTTGTCGTACAAAGATGTCAATGAACGTAATAGAATCTAATGTCATGGAATTTTTTTCCGATTTGTACGACAGTTGAAGTACTGCATGTATTAACGAAGTAAGAAATTTTCTCAAAGGTTCAGAACTGACGAATTATCAGATTGGTTATCCATTTCTGGAATGGTCTGAGAGGGACGTTGTGCGTAAGCGCTACTTATGATGATGACTGAGGACGGATGCGGGGTAGCTGGGTGATTTATTTCAAAGACATTTGTGGAAAACTGCTGGGGCAGGTAAAAACCAATTGGGCGAACATCAAATTGTTGTGCTACGTGTGCTGCCAAGTTTGCATACCCTGGCTGATGCGTAGTCGTAGGAGACTGGAGCTTATATTCACCAACCACTTGCACTATTCCACAATTTTGCCTGGGGCTCTTTGTGTTCTGGAATCGCTGCCAAATCTTCTACCGCAGGCCGGAGTGGCCGAGCGGTTTTGGGCGCTACAGTCTGGAGCCGCACGACCGCTACGTCGCCGGTTCAAATCCTGCCTCGGGCATGGATGTGTGTGATGTCCTTAGGTTAGTTAGGTTTAAGTAGTTCTAAGTTCTAGGGTATTGATGACCATAGCTGTTAAGTCCCATAGTGCTCAGAGCCATTTTTGAAGTTAAGTCCCATAGTGCTCAGAGGCATTTGAACCAAGCCTTCTACTAAAGGTATTAACAAAAGTTTATTCTCTGTCCTGTATTCCTCTCGGCTTTCAATGCTTCGATGTAAAACATTTACAATTTGTCTACGTCTGATTTTGGACCTTTGTTTGTAATTCTTCTTGTTTTTGAAGGGGTCCGCTCCCCCACACCAGAACTAGTTCGCAGTTCATCACTATCCCCTTCAGCTTCGTCGTTTCTGATTGTGTTATCTTCTTCACATAAATATGTTCTCGGAAGAATAGTGTATGTGACAGCATACAGAATCCGAATGCGTTCAATTGTGTATAACAAGGTAATACACGATTATGTATATTTTGTTTACTTACATTTTCTGTTGAATAACAATGATAAAAATGACGGGAGGTCAGAACAAATATATTTAGTTTCTCCTGTGACTGCAGAACGACTTTTCACTTTCTAGATCTGTTAATATTCCTCACGTGTGACAATCTCAGATTCTTCCACTTCTTTGTGCATCATTCCCAAAAAATATGATAGTTGTCATTAACAGATTTATATAAATCTATTCTTCTTGCAGGTACTTGGCATCTGGCGCATCCTTTAGTGATTTGCATTACGTAAGAATTTTATGCCTGTCTGGAATAACACAGGATGTATGCAAGAGGATATGGGATCACTCGAGACAAATGACTACGCCGATGCCGAACAAGGAAATGATGGAAGCAGTAGCTGATGGATTTTTCAACGGAACAGATGTCCCGAATTGCGTGGGCGCAGTAGATGGAAAAAGTTACAAGCAATGTTTTTCAGCCGCGCTTCTAGCTGTTTGTGATAATTGTGGTGTCACCGCCAGACACCACACTTGCTAGGTGGTAGCTTTTAAATCGGCCGCGGTCCGTCAGTATACGTCGGACCCGCGTGTCGCCACTATCAGTGATTGCAGACCGAGCGCCGCCACACGGCAGGTCTAGAGAGACTTCCTAGCACTCGCCACAGTTGTACAGCCGACTTTGCTAGCGATGGTTCACTTACAAATTACGCTCTCATTTGCCGAGACGATAGTTAGCATAGCCTTCAGCTACGTCATTTGCTACGACCTAGCAAGGCGCCATTACCAGTGACTATTGATGCTGTAAAACATGTACCGTTACGAGCGATCTTCACCAATTGTGGATTAAAGTTAAGTATTCCAGCAGCTACGTACGTTATTGGCTATATTAATTACCTTGTCCTGTTCCAGACCTCACGCCAGCCTGCGTGAGCTTAAGCCAGAGATAAATTCTGCCGAAATTTTTACAAAGGTACACACGGTGTTTAGAAAGGATAGATTGCATGCATCCGGTGGTGGAGTGTTCGTCGCTGTTAGTAGTAGTTTATCCTCTAGTGAAGTAGAAGTGGATAGTTCCTGTGAATTATTATGGGTGGAGGTTACACTCAACAACCGAGCTAGGTTAATAATTGGCTTCTTTTACCGACCTCCCGACTCAGCAGCGTCAGTGGCAGAACAACTGAGAGAAAATTTGGAATACATTTCACATAAATTTTCTCAGCATGTTATAGTCTTAGGTGGAGATTTCAATTTACCAGATATAGACTGGGACACTCAGATGTTTAGGACGGGTGGTAGGGACAGAGCATCGAGTGACATTATACTGAGTGCACTATCCGAAAATTACCTCGAGCAATTAAACAGAGAACCGACTCGTGGAGATAACATCTTGGACCTACTGATAACAAACAGACCCGAACTTTTCGACTCTGTAAGTGCACAACAGGGAATCAGTGATCATAAGGCCGTTGCAGCATCCCTGAATATGGAAGTTAATAGGAATATAAAAAAGGGAGGAAGGTTTATCTGTTTAGCAAGAGTAATAGAAGGCAGATTTCAGACTACCTAACAGATCAAAACGAAAATTTCTGTTCCGACACTGACAATGTTGAGTGTTTATGGAAAAAGTTCAAGGCAATCGTAAAATGCGTTTTAGACAGGTACGTGCCGAGTAAAACTGTGAGGGACGGGAAAAACCCACCATGGTACAACAACAAAGTTAGGAAACTACTGCGAAAGCAAAGAGAGCTTCACTCCAAGTTTAAACGCAGCCAAAACCTCTCAGACAAACAGAAGCTAAACGATGTCAAAGTTAGCGTAAGGAGGGCTATGCGAGAAGCGTTCAGTGAATTCGAAAGTAAAATACTATGTACCGACTTGACAGAAAATCCTAGGAAGTTCTGGTCTTACGTTAAATCAGTAAGTGGCTCGAAACAGCATATCCAGACACTCCGGGATGATGAAGGTACTGAAACAGAGGATGACACGCGTAAAGCTGAAATACTAAACACCTTTTTCCAAAGCTGTTTCACAGAGGAAGACCGCACTGCGGTTCCTTCTCTAAATCCTCGCACAAACGAAAAAATGGCTGACATCGAAATAAGTGTCCAAGGAATAGAAAAGCAACTGTAATCACTCAACAGAGTCCACTGGACCTGACGGGATACCAATTCGATTCTACACAGAGTATGCGAAAGAACTTGCCCCCCTTCTAACAGCCGTGTACCGCAAGTCTCTAGAGGAACGGAGGGTTCCAAATGATTGGAAAAGAGCACAGATAGTCCCAGTCTTCAAGAAGGGTCGTCTAGCATGTGCGCAAGACTATAGACCTATATCTCTGACGTCGATCTGTTGTAGAATTTTAGAACATGTTTTTTGCTCGAGTATCATGTCGTTTTTGGAAACCCAGAATCTACTATGTAGGAATCAACATGCATTCCGGAAACAGCGATCGTGTGGAACCCAACTCGCGTTATTTGTTCATGAGACCCAGAAAATATTAGATACAGGCTCCCAGGTAGATGCTATTTTTCTTGACTTCCGGAAGGCATTCGATACAGTTCCGCACTGTCGCCTGATAAACAAAGTAAGAGCCTACGGAATATCAGATCAGCTGTGTGGCTGGATTGAAGAGTTTTTAGCAAACAGAACACAGCATGTTGTTATCAATGGAGAGACGTCTACAGACGTTAAAGTAACCTCTGGCGTGCCACAGGGGAGTGTTATGGGACCATTGCTTTTCACAATATATATAAATGACCTAGTAGATAGTGTCGGAAGTTCCATGCGGCTTTTCGCGGATGATGCTGTAGTATACAGAGAAGTTGCGGCATTAGAAAATTGTAGCGAAATGCAGAAAGATCTGCAGTGGATAGGCACTTTGTGCACGGAGTGGCAACTGACCCTTAACGTAGACATGAAATGTATTGCGAATACATAGAAAGAAGGATCCTTTATTGTATGATTATATGATAGCGGAACAAACACTGGTAGCAGTTACTTCTGTAAAATATCTGGGAGTATGCGTGCGGAACGATTTGAAGTGGAATGATCATATAAAATTAATTGTTGGTAAGGCGGGTATCAGGTTGAGATTCATTGAGAGAGTGCTTAGAAAATGTAGTCCATCAACAAAGGAGGTGGCTTTCAAAACACTCGTTCGATCTATACTTGAGTATTGCTCATCAGTGTGGGATCCGTACAAGATCGGGTTGACGGAGAAGATAGAGAAGATCCAGAGAAGAGCGGCGCGTTTCGTCACAGGGTTATTTGGTAACCGTGATAGCGTTACGGAGATGTTTAATAAACTCAAGTGGCAGACTCTGCAAGAGAGGCGCTCTGCATCGCGGTGTAGCTTGCTCGCCAGGTTTCGAGAGGGTGCGTTTCTGGATGAGGTATCGAATATATTGCTTCCCCCTACTTATACCTCCCGAGGAGATCACGAATGTAAAATTAGAGAGATTAGAGCGCGCACGGAGGCTTTGAGACAGTCGTTCTTCCCGCGAACCATACGCGACTGGAACAGGAAAGGGAGGTAATGACAGTGGCACGTAAAGTGCCCTCCGCCACACACCGTTGGGTGGCTTGCGGAGTATAAATGTAGATGTAGATGTAGAAACGCGTGCCTTTCGGCTTCCACATAGTGGCTTGGCTGTCTTGCCAAGCCACAACAATAATAGCTACTGCTTCACTGCTGTTGACATTGGGAGGGAACGGAAAAAGTTCTGACTCTTCTCTCTTCATGAACTCCACTTTCGGAAACTAAATTACAAGCAGAACATTTGATTTAGCCAGCCGACGCCCATTACCAGGAATTTGTGTTGTCGCAGATGAGGCATTCGTTTTGTCCATGAATTTTATGCATTAATTTACTGGAAGATGTCTATCTTTGAAAAACAGAGTCTTTATCTACAGTCTATCGAGAACAAGACGTCTTAGTGAACGTACAGTTGGAACAAGTTGCGAAATTTTCACTGACTATTGAATGTCTTACTTGGGTCTGCAGGAGACATTATAAAGTTCTGCGTTATGTCTCACAATTTTGTCCGCACTAAAGGTGGACTAAAATTTAATGATCGATTGCAGTGAAATGTATTCGTAAAAATTTTGCAGACTGCTTCGTCAGCAGTACTTGAGAATGTGAATGGTAGTATTGTCGAATATACACTGAGGGGACGAAAGTCATGGGATACCTCCTAATATAGTGCCGGAAGTCCTTTTGCCCTGCGTAGCGCAGTAGCTCAACGTGGAATGGACTCAGCAACTCGCTGGAAATCCCCTGCAGTAATAATGAGAAATGCTGCCTGTATAGCCCGTATTGCCAGTGCAGGATTTTGTACCCGGACTGACTTCTGAATTATGTCCGATAAATGTTCGATGAGGTACATGTCAGGCGATCTGGGTGGGCAAACCATTCGCTCGAATCGTCCAGAATGTTCTTCAAACAAATCGGGAACAACTGTGGCCCAGTGACATGGTGCATCGTCATTCATAAAAATTCCATCGTCTTTCGGAAACAGGAAGTCCGTGAATAGCTGCAAATACAGGGTGTTTAAAAAATGACCGGTATATTTGAAACGGCAATAAAAACTAAACGAGCAGCGATAGAAAGACACCGTTTGTTGCGATATGCTTGGGACAACAGTACATTTTCAGGCAGACAAACTTTCGAAATTACAGTAGTTACAATTTTCAACAACAGATGGCGCTGCGGTCTGGGAAACTCTATAGTACGATATTTTCCACATATCCACCATGCGTAGCAATAATATGGCGTAGTCTCTGAATGAAATTACCCGAAATCTTTGACAACGTGTCTGGCGGAATGGCTTCACATGCAGATGAGATATACTGCTTCAGCTGTTCACTTGTTTCTGGATTCTGGCGGTACACCTGGTCCTTCAAGTGTCCCCACAGAAAGAAGTCACAGGGGTTCATGTCTGGCGAATAGGGAGGCCAATCCACGCCGCCTCCTGTATGTTTCGGATAGCCCAAAGCAATCACACGATCATCGAAATATTCATTCAGGAAATTAAAGACGTCGGCCGTGCGAAGTGGCCGGGCACCAATTTGCATAAACCACGAGGTGTTGGCAGTGTCGTCTAAGACAGTTTGTACCGCCACAAATTCACGAAGAATGTCCAGATAGCGTGATGCAGTAATCGTTTCGGATCTGAAAAATGGGCCAATGATTCCTTTGGAAGAAATGGCGGCCCAGACCAGTACTTTTTGAGGATGCAGGGACGATGGGACTGCAACATGGGGCTTTTCGGTTCCCCATATGCGCCAGTTCTGTTTATTGACGAAGCCGTCCAGGTAAAAATAAGCTTCGTCAGTAAACCAAATGCTGCCCACATGCATATCGCCGTCATCAATCCTGTGCACTATATCGTTAGCGAATGTCTCTCGTGCAGCAATGGTAGCGGCGCCGAGGGGTTGCCACGTTTGAATTTTGTATGGATAGAGGTGTAAACTCTGGCGCATGAGACGATACGTGGACGTTGGCGTCATTTGGACCGCAGCTGCAACACGGCGAACGGAAACCCGAGGCCGCTGTTGGATCACCTGCTGCACTAGCTGCGCGTTGCCCTCTGTGGTTGCTGTACGCGGTCGCCCTACCTTTCCAGCACGTTCATCCGTCACGTTCCCAGTCCGTTGAAATTTTTCAAACAGATCCTTTATTGTATCGCTTTTCGGTCCTTTGGTTACATTAAACCTCCGTTGAAAACTTCGTCTTGTTGCAACAACACTGTGTTCTAGGCGGTGGAATTCCAACACCAGAAAAATCCTCTGTTCTAAGGAATAAACTATGTTGTCTACAGCACACTTGCACGTTGTGAACAGCACACGCTTACAGCAGAAAGACGACGTACAGAATGGCGCACCCACAGACTGCGTTGTCTTCTATATCTTTCACATCACTTGCAGCGCCATCTGTTGCTGAAAATTGTAACTACTGTAATTTCGAAAGTTTGTCCGCCTGAAAATGTACTGTTGTCCCAAGCATATTGCAACAAACGGTGTATTTCTATCGCTGCTCGTTTAGTTTTTATTGCCGTTTCAAATACACCGGTCATTTTTGAAACACCCTGTAGTTTCCACGTAGCCGAACGTAACTATAGTCAGTTAATGATCGGTTCAGTTGTACCAGAAGGTCCACTCCATTCCATGTAAACACAGCCCACACCATTATGGAGCCACCGCTAGCTTGCACAGTGCTTTGTTGACAACTTGGGTCCGTGGCTTCGTGTGGTGTGCGCCACAGTCGAACCCTACCATCAGCTCTTACCGACTGAAATCAGGAGATGTGGCGAGGCCACGATTTTCAACTCGTCCAGGGACCAACCAGTATACTCATGAGCCCACGAGAGGCGCTGCAGGCGCTGTCGTGCTGTTAGCAAAGGCACTCGCATCGGCCGTCAGCTGCCACAGCCCTTTAACGCTAAATTTCGCAGCACTGCCACAACGGATACGTTCGGCGTACTTCCCACATCGATTTATGAGGTTTTTCACGCAGTGTTGCTTGTCTATTAGCACTCACAATTCTATGGAAACTCCGCTCTCTCGATCGTTAAGTGAAGGCCGTCGGCCACTGCGTTGTCCGTGTTAGAGCTAATGCCTGAAATTTAGTATTCTCGGCCCTCTCTTGATACTGAGAGTCTCGAAATACTGAATTCCACGTTTTCCGAAACGGAATGTCCAATGCGTGTCAATCCAACTACCACTCCGCTTTCAAAGTCAGTTAACTCCCGTCATGCGGCCATAATCAAGTTGAAAGCCCTTTCACATCAATCACATTAGTGTATATGACAGCTCCGCCAATGCACTGCCCTTTATACCTTATGCGCAACTTGTTCCCAATCTTACGCGGCAGAATTTGATGGGACGAGAAGTGACTCGTGCAACTCTTCCATCGACAACTCTTACAGAACTACATGTACAGGTCGAGCAGGAGTGACACGGCGTATCCCAGGACAGTATTCGCCATCTGTATGATCAATTGCATGCCAGATTCAGCGTCTGTATTGCCGCCCGTACTAATACGGGTGTTTCAGCATGGGTCGATGCCTCCCACCTCAGAACCACTTATGCTGTTGATCTGTAAATGTAATCATTTCATGCACTCCGTATGTAGTGTTGCAACAACGTCTCGAGTGAATCGGAAACCTATAAAAGAGTGTACTAATTTTTTTCGAGCAGTGTAAATACACTATTGGCCATTAAAATTGCTACACCACGAAGATGACGTGCTACAGACGCGAAATTAGCCGACAGGCAGAAGATGCTGTGATATGCAGATGATTAGTTTTTCACAGCATTCACACAAAGTCGGCGCCGGTGGCGACACCTACAACGTGCTGACATGAGAAAAGTTTCCAACCGATTCCTCATACACAAACAGCAGTTGACCGGCGTTGCCTGGTGAAACGTTGTTGCGATGCCTCGTGTAAGGAGGAGAAATGCGTACCATCACGTTCGCAACTTTGATAGAGGTCGGATTGTAGCCTATCGCGATTGCGGTGTATCGTATCTCGACATTGCTGCTCGCGTTGGTCGAGATCCAATGACTGTCAGCAGAATATGGAATCGGTGGGTTCTGGAGGGTAATACGGAACGCCGTGCTGGATCCCAATGGCCTCGTATCACTAGCAGTCGAGATGACAGGCATCTTATCCGCATGGCTGTAACGGATCGTGCAGCCACGTCTCGATCCCTGAGCAACAGATGGGGACGTTTCCAAGACAACAACCATCTGCACGAACAGTTCACCGACGTTTGCAGCAGCATGGATTATCAGCTCGGAGACCATGGCTGCTGTTATCCTTGATTCTGCATCACAGACGGGAGCGCCTGCGATGGTGTACTCAACGACGAACCTGAGTGCACGAATGGCAAAACGTCTTTTTTCGGATGAATCGAGGTTCTGTTTACAGCATGATGATGGTCGCATCCGTGTTTGGCGACATCGCGGCGAACGCACATTGGAAGCGTGTATTCTTCATCGCCATACGCCATGCTGGCGTATCACCCGGCGTGATGGTATGGGGTGCCACTGGTTACACGTCTCGGTCACCTCTTATTCCCATTGACGGCACTTTGAACAGTGGACGTTACATTTCAGGTGTGTTACGACCTGTGGCTCTACCCTTCATTCGATCCCTGCGAAACCCTCCATTTCAGCAGGATAATGCACTACTGCATGTTGTAGGTCCTGTACGGGCCTTTCTGGACACAGAAAATGTTCGACTGCTGCCCTGGTCAGCACATTCTCCAGATCTCTCACCAATTGAAAACATCTGGTCAATGGCGGCCAAGCAACTGGCTCGTCGCAATACGCCAGTCACTACTCTTGATGAACTGTGATATCGTGTTGAAGCTGCATGGGCAGCTGTACCTGTACACGCCATCCAAGCTCTGTTTTACTCAATGCCCAGGCGTATCGAGGCCGTTATTACGTCCAGAGGTGGTTGTTCTGGGTACTGATTTCTCAGGATCTATGCACCCCAATTGCGTGAAAATGTAATCACATGTCAGTTCTAGCGTAATATATTTGTCCAATGAATACCCGTTTATCATCTGCGTTTCTTCTTGGTGTAGCAATTTTAATGGCCAGTAGTGTAGATTAATGAAAATGTTTACAGATACTTACCTATGAATTTCTTCTCCTGTGGTGACAAGGTGTCAAAAACCTTCTTATACGTTCTACATATGTCATTCCAAGCTTCGTCCGTTTTTAATTTGTTCGAATAATCGCGTGTGGAACAGTCTCACATTGCTGGCCTAGGTTGCACTTTCGCAATGAAACTCTCTACGTCGAACACACTCACTGTTTTCTCCATAGTTTTAGATACGCTCGACAGACGTTCACTAGTTATATATACAGGTTAATGGACAAAAACAATAGATCCTCTGAGTCAAAATTGTGTCCTGAAACTGCGCGAGGAGGGCGACAAGTGGGTTACTGTATACTGTGTGAAAGCTCTGGCGATTCCCTTGAGAAACTACACTGCGCCTCAGTGAGTGTCTTGTCTGAAAGGACGCCTAACGTGCAGTGCACCGTGAATCGTTTCAGCTGTCTGCAGCTGCAGTGTGAAAATGCCCTAAATACATTTAACTCTATACATACTCACCAAAGTAGTGGACGGGTTAGACCATCGTCTGGATGTTTATTGCGTGTGCGATGGAGAGCACATTGCACATATGTGACTGCTGAATGAACACTTCGATCCTTAATTTAATTGTACTTTATCAAAAAAAATTATGGTAAAGATTTTGGAAACACTGAACATTAGGTTGTCACCATTATTTACACATTTTTTTGTCATTGTATCTTCCCGTAGATCACATACTGCGTTTTCTGTGACTATGTAATTTAAGCAACAGATGCAGCATGGTCATCTGAAACACGGAAACACTTAAACAACATCTCTTAGGTCAAGTGTGACAACACTGTCATAGTTGATGTACGCCAACGATTCTTGCCTCAGTATGTGTTTTCTCATACTATATTTTCGGCCTATTTTGCCAATTACGTGGTACTTTCGGCACAGCTGTGACCATTTTCAGCTAAGAGATGGAAATAAAGCATTTTTTTCTTAAATGTAGGTAAAAGTACATGTTTTCAAGATGGTTGTGGATTTGGGGTTCATAAAATGAATAACGAAAGTTTAAAAAATTTTACTTTAGCGCCATAAGTTGGTACGTGAATCAAAGACGAACGGAATTGTGGTTACCGCTGTCAACTGGCGGTGCAATTGTACTGCGGATACTGTGGAGAATGATCAGGCGTGTACGATGTACGCATACTACAATTACTCCTGATGCAGGAAGAATAGCTGTATTAAGTAATGAAATGACGCGATTGAGTTAAATGTTGGTAGAGGGCTGTAAAATGCTGGGATTGACATAAACAGAGAAATCATGGTAGCAGATGTAAAGTTTGCGGAAAATGGAGGACATTAGTATTCATCGTGGGCGATGATATGGGGAGTAAAAGAAGCATTGTCCCTGTACAAGCGGAATTTAAAAGTTAAAAGATTGAAAACCATGAAATAAATTTGTTTTCGTTGAGTCATATAAATTACGGAATGGTCATAATACTCTAGTTTACTCTGGTAAAGAAATAACTGTGCAAAATTAAAAGCATCAGTTGGGATCAGTACGGTAGCAATATGTAGTATGGTTTACGTGGAAGTCAAATTAAAGTAAATAAAATAATGAGACGCTTGAACAAACGAGAGATAGTCTCCTACATCCATCACAGATTCCGAATGGCTAAATTATTTTAAATCCTTATGGACGAATGATGCGTAAGAACCACTACGGTCGTTTAGCAATGTAGTCTCTAAGGAGTCGTCGGATGGTGGTCTAGTGATTCAGAGAGTACGAAAAGTAAAAACACACATGACATGCAAATTGTACTATGTAGCCCACTTGTTACCAATACCTATGGATATAGCCATAAGTATAATGTCGGCAGCAAGACACTACGTAAGTCGTGACAATGTTTTCAGAATGAAATGTGACATCTCTCGATCCTGGCAGAAAACGGAGAGTTGAACTTCATTGATGACAGTTTTAAATCGCAAGTTTTATACCTGTGTAACACCTACCAGCTGTGGACAATGTCGCCCACTAGTGTAACGGCACATTTACTGAAGTGGATCACTCCTGTTAATCTGAATAGGGCCACAGATGTGCAGTGCATTTTTATCGTTTTAAGCAGTTTTTAACAGACTGTAGCTACATCCAAATGAAACTCCCCGCTAGAAGTATCATAAAAGTGGAAGATATATATCAGAAATTAATAGAAGATATGAATAGTTACGTGGTAGAACTGAAATATCCACATTACGACTGGAAGGATATTTGGAAAAAAGTTTCTTACCGGAATTTACCTTCAGATGTGAAAGCGACGTGCACAAGGCCGTGAATAGAAAAATACCAACTCCAAACTTCACAGCTTTCGCCTAACAGAGTCCTCCATACTGTGTACCTTTAGCTTAACGGTTACAGAGGAACACAGTTTAGTGCGTGCAGAAATAAAGGATATCTGGGAAACGATAAGGCAGAAGTTAGCGTGCATATCCAGGACAGCACCAAACAGTACCACACTAGCAGACCTTTCACACCCAGATGCAATTGTATATTCCAACACCAAAAGAAATGTGAGGAGCGTACGCTAATTTTTTTGGTAATACGCCAACGACGGAGGTCGAATCACCGTTAGTGTTGCATTATGGCACAGTCTGTCTTTCCTTTATTTTTTCCTCGTTATTTTAGGAAGCAGTAATATACTGAAACGACATTGACCACTTTACAATACTAGAGTAGATGTGTTTAAGTTCATATGAGAGAAAGTACCACCACAGCTGTATCTTGAAATGTCTTTATTGTATCACACGAGTAGTTTCGGCGGCACATTACCGCCATCCTCAGGTTTCACCACTGCCAAAAGAGTATTTGATTTCCTTGGCGCATTTACTGTGGGATCCTTGTTTCTCGCACACGGGCGGTAGCTTTCATCAGGAGTCTCTATTCGAAACCGTGTTGTCTCCAAATAGGATACAAAAAGGGAGTTGTAGACAGCATAAGGAAGAATGCAGTTCTATTCATTTTGTAACGCGTACTTCATTATCATATATTTTTCAGCCAAGATGATGATATTTATTTGAATTAAGTGAATAGTTTTCAGTTATACTTTATGTGCCTGTTTTACTTGTTTTTAGATTTCTAATTTGAGAAGTACAAGAAGATCAATAGGAAATACTCCATCTTATGGATGGAGAAGATAACATTACATGGCAACAGAACACCGAAGAAGTTATTTTCATACTGCAAGTAGCTGAAGCCGACACCGAAGAAGGCAAATTTGGAGTATGCAACCCGGCAAATAGTAACATACCAGTACTATTATTTTATTTCTTCGTATACACCAGAGGAAAAAGAAACATTAGCCACCTCGTGAACAGACGTTGTCAGCAGTTCTGAGGCAGAACCAGCAAACAGGTCTAAACCACGAGGTTGATTATGATGATGATGATGATGTTGATGAAGAAGAAGCCAACCTGCAAAAAGACATTGTGAGCAGTTTTGCGGCGGAACTGGCAGACAGGTCTAAACCATGAAGTCGATGGTGGTGGTTATGGTGACGATGATGATGAAGAGAAACAAATGGGACAGAGGCTACTGACGCGTGTCAGTTCAGACGACAGCCGAAATTACACAACAGGGAAGAGCGAGACAGGAATCTGTCGATCGACAACGATACCCAGCGGGCTGTCTTCTAAGTACTATGACCGGCACGAAAAAAGGCTTAGTCTGTTAAATGAGACTTCCGTAAATTGAAATCGCGCAAAAATCGCGGAACTCCCTACATCCATTCAAATGTACGTAAGCGTCCGAGAGTTCTCTGAAGTGTTCACAGCGATCTTATTGTACCGAGATGGGTAGGCGGGGCGTTAAAAAGGGCTGTGGAGCAAGAATTGCAGCGACGTCCACTGGCTGGCGCGGAGTAGATTCCTTTCGTTCCGATGTCTGCGCCGTAAAATCGGCTAAAGGATTCGTCGCTTCCTCGCGACGTGAGCAGTCTTTTGCAGGAGGAATGACGCTTTTATTAATTCGCTCGGAGAGCAGGTTGCCGCCCGTCTCTAGAAGCGAAGAGGTCGGGCTGGTGGGAATGGCCGTGTGCAAGAGAGGAGGACGGAAAAAGCCCGCGAGGCTCGTACAGCCAGCGGAGGTCCACCGAGCACAGCGTCCTGCTGTTCTGACGGGCCTGCGGTTTCTTCGCCGGCAGCAGGGGTGGTCGACACGCACGTGCCTCGCATCAGCCATGTCCGATGACGTAGCAACTGGCGGCCAAAGCTCCTGTGCAGAATCATCGCCGGCCAGGGCTCACCCGGGGATTCACACGGCTGCAGCGGGCTCCGGCCATCCAGCATCAGGCCGGAGTTTAGTTTTTGGTACAGGCCGCCAGCGCAGCCATTTCTTTTACCCGTCAACTAACAAACTTCTTGTCGTACTTCCATTACAAAAATTATAAACACAACTGATGACATAGCTATCCTCAGTGAAAGAGAAGAAGAATTATAGAATCGGCTGAATGGAATGGAGAGTCTAATGAGCAAAGAATATGAACTGAGAGCGAATCGAAGAAAGACGAAAGTAATGAGTAGAAGCGTGAAACATAACATCAAGGTTGGTGATCACTAAGTAAAAGAAGTTAAGAAAAAAAATGGTTCAAATGGCTCTGAGCACTATGGGACTTAACAGCTATGGTCATAAGTCCCCTAGAACTTGGAACTACTTAAACCTAACTAACCTAAGGACATCACACAACACCTAGTCATCACGAGGCAGAATATATCCCTGACCCCTCCGGGAATCGAACGCGGGAACCCGGGCGCGGGAAGCGAGAACGCTACCGCACGACCACGAGCTGCGGACTAAAAGAAGTTAAGGAATTCTGCTACCTACGTATCGACAATGTCACTATAGAAATGGGGATTAGCAGTCATGATACTATTGTAGTGCCGGCCAGAGCGGCCGAGCGGTTCTAGGCGCTACAGTCTGGAACCGTGCGGCTGCCACGGTCGCATGTTCGAATCCTGCATCGGGCATGGATGTGTGTGATGTGCTTAGGTTAGTTAGGTTTAAGTGGTTCTAAGTTCTAGGGGACTGATGACCTCAGAAGTTAAGTCCCATAGTGCTCGGAGCCATTTGTTATTGTAGCACCTACACTACTGGCCATTAAAATTGCTACACCAAGAAGAAATGCAGATGATAAACGGGTATTCATTGGACAAATATATTATACTAGAACTGACATGTGGTTACATTTTCACGCAATTGGGGTGTATAGATCCTGAGAAATCAGTACCCAGAACAACCACCTCTGGCCGTAATAACGGCCTTGATATGCCTGGGCATTGAGTCAAACAGAGCTTGAATGGCGTGTACAGGTACAGCTGTCCATGCAGCTTCAACACGATACCACAGTTCATCAAGGGTAGTGACTGGCGTATTGTGGCGACCCAGTTGCTCGGCCACCATTGACCAGACGTTTTCAGTTGGTGAGAGATCTGGAGAATGTGCTGGCCAGGGCAGCAGTCGAAGATTTTCTGTATCCGGAAAGGCCCGTACAGGACCTGCAACATGTGGTCGTGCATTATCCTGCTGAAATGTAGGGTTTCGCAGGTATTGAATGAAGGGTAGAGCCACGGGTCGTAACACGTCTGAAACATTACGTCCACTGTTCGAAGTCCACAAGAGGTGACCGAGACGTGTAACCAATGGCACGTCATACCATCTCGCCGGGTGATACGCTAGTATGGCGATGACGAATACACGCTTCCAATGTGCGTTCACCGCGTTGTCGCCAAACACGGATGCGACCATCATGATGCTGTAAACAGATTCTGGATTCATCCGAAAAAACGACGTTTTGCCATTCGTGCACCCAGGTTCGTCGTTGAGTACACTATCGCAGACGCTACTGTCTGTGATGCAGCGTCAAGGGTAACCGCAGCCATGGTCTCCGAGCTAATAGTCCATGTTGCTGCAAACGTCGTCTAACTGTTCGTGCAGATGGTTGTTGTCTTGCAAACGTCCCCATCTGTTGACTCAGGAATCGAGACTTGGCTGCACGATTCGTGAGCGCCATGCGGATAAGATGCCTGTCATCTCGACTGCTAGTGATACGAGGCCGTTGGGATCCAGGACGGCGTTCCGTATTACCCTCCTGAACCCACCGATTCCATATTCTGCTAACAGTCATTGGATCTCGACCAAATTTCGCGTCTGTAGCACGTCATCTACGTGGTGTACCAATTTTAATGGCCAGTAGAGTATAATTATGGTAGTTAAGAAGTCTAGGAGAGTGTTTCTGGTAGATAGAGCAGATAAGAAGTTATTACCATCTTACTCAGATAATGAACTGGCATCACTTAGCACCAATAAGATGGATGTAGAGGAATTATGGGCTAAGTTTAAGCAGATTGTAAATCGTGGTCTGGAGGGTTACATGCCTAGTAAGTGGATAGAAGATGGAAAAGACATGCCGTGGTTTAATAACGAAATTCATAAGATGTTGAGGGAGCAGGGGCTGTTGCACTCTAGGTTCAAAAGAGGACGCACAAACGACGAGAAGAGAAGGTTAGTACAGATTCGTGCGTCTGTTAAAAGATCTGTCCGTGAAGCATACAACTACCACCGTCACACCTTAGTAAAAGATCTGGCAGAGAACCCAAGAAAATTCTGGTTTTACGTAAAGCAGGTGTAAGGCTTCCATTCAGTCCCTTGTTGCCCAGTCTGGTGTGCCAGTTGAAGGTAGCAAAACGAAAACCGAAGTTTTAAATTTCACATTCAAGAAATCGTTCACGTAGGAGAACCGTACAAACATACCGTCATTTGACCATCGAACAAACTCCCGAATGGACGACATAGAAATAAGCATACCTGGCGTAGAGAAGCAACGCAAAGATTTGGAAACAAATAAATTACCAGGTCCGGATCGAATCTCATTTAGATTGTACGAAGAGCACTCTACGGTATTGGCCCCTTAAACACCTTGCATTTATCGCGAATCTCTCGCACAGCACAAAGTCCCAAGCGTCTAGAAAAGCGCAGGTGACTCCAGTATATAAGAAGGGTGAAAGAACGGACACGCAAAACTACAGATCAATATTCCTAACTTCTGCCTGCTGCAGAATCCTTGAACATATTCTCAGTTCGATTATAATACTTTCTTGAGACTGTGAATCCTATGTCCACGAATCAGCATGGTTTCAGAACGAATCGCTCGTGCGAAACTCAGCTTGCCCTTTACTCACATGACATATTGAGAACTAGGAATGAAGGGCAACAGGCAGATTCCACATTTCTAGATTTCAAAAGTTCAAATGGCTCTGAGTACTATGGGACTTAACATCTGAGGTCATCAGTCCCCTAGAACTTAGAACTACTTAAATCCTAACTAACCTAAGGACATCATATACATCCATGCCCGAGGCAGGATTCAAACCTGCGACCGTAGCCGTGGTGCGGTTCCAGACTTAAGCGCCTAGAACCGCTCGGCCACACAGGCCGGCTCTAGATTTCAAAAACGCATTTCACACGGTGTCCCACTGCAGGGTGTTAACGAAGGTAGGGGCATATGGAGTAAGTTTATAGATATGTGAGTGTCTCGAAGGCTTCCAAAGTAACAGAACCCAGGGCGTTGTACTCGACGACGAGTGTTCATCAGAGACGAGAGTATCGTCAGGAGTGCCCCACGGAAGTGTGGTGGCACCGCTATTTTTCTCTGTATACATAAATGATTTGGCGGACAGAGTGGGGAGTAATCTATGGTTGTTTGCTGATGATGCTGTGGTGTAGGGTAAGGTGTCGAAGTTAAGTGACTGTAGGAAGGTACAAGACGACTTAGACAAAATTTCCAGTTCGTGTGATGAATGGCAGCTAGCCCAAAATGCGAAAAAATATGAGTTAATGCGGATGAGTAGGAAAAGCCTGTAATGTTCGCATACAGTACTACTAGTGTCCTGCTTGACACATGGCAACTCTCGTTTCAATATCTGGACGTAAAGTTGCAGAGGGATATGACGTGGAACGAGCATGTGAGGCCGGCCGCAGGTGGCCTAGCGGTTCTAGGCGCTTCAGTCTGGAACCGTCCGACCGCTACGGTCGCAGGTTCGAATCCTGCCTCGGGCATGGATGTGTGTGATGTCCTTAGGTTAGTTAGGATTTAAGCAGTTCTAAGTTCTAGGGGACTGATGACCTCAGATGTTAAGTTCCATAGTGCTCAGAGCCATTTGAACCATTTTTGAGCATGTGAGAACGGTGGTAGAGAAGGCGAATGGTAGACTTTGCTTTATTGAGAGAATTTTAGGAAAGAATGGTTCATCTGTTAAGGAGACAACATATAGGACGCTGGTGCGACCTATTCTCGAGTACTGCTCGAGTTTTTGGGATCAGTAGCAGGTCGGATTGAAGGAAGACATCGGAGCAGTTCAGAGATTTGTTACCGATAGGTTCGAACAACACAGAAGTGTTACACAAACGCTTTGGGAACTCAAATAGGAATCTCTGGAGAGGAGGTGAGGTTCTTTTCAGGAAACACTATTGAGAAAATTTAGAGAACATGCTTTTGAAGCTGAGTGCCGAACGATTCTACTGCCACCAACGTACATTGCGCATAAGGACCACGAAGATAAGATACATGAAATTGGGGCTCCCTCACTCGATTTGCGACTAGAACAGGAAATGAAATGACAAGTAGTGGTACAGGCTGACCTCTCCCAAGCACCGATGGTGGCTTGCGTAGCATCTATGTAGATGTAGATGTAGCTGAATGAACACATTAATGAGTAAAACGAAGAAAGATGAAAGAAATGAGTAGTAGCATAAATGAGAACAGTGGGAAAGTTAATAGGATTCGTGATCACGAAGCAGATGAAGTTAAGGAATTGTACCGCATTGACAGTAAAATAACATATGACGGACGGAGTAAGAAGGACTAGCGTTGGCAAGGAGGGCATTCCTGGCTAAGAGAAGTCTGCTAATATCAAACATAGGAATTAACTTGAGGAAGAGATTTCAGAGAATGTATCTTGGCAGTATAGAATTTAATGGCAGTGAAACATGGACTGCGGAAAAACCGAACCAGAAGAGAATCGAAGCATCTGAGATGTGGCGCTATAGAAGAGTGATGAAAATAAGGTGAACTGATAAGGTAAGGAATGATGAGGTTCTCCGCAGAATCGGCGCGGAAAGGAATATAAGGAAATCTCTGAGAAGAAGAAGAGATAGGATGATAGTACGTCTGTTAACAATCAGGGAACTTCCATGGCACTACACGAAGCTGTAGAGAGTAAAAACTGCAAAAGGAAGACAGAGACTGGAATGCATCCAGCAAATAATTTAAGACGTAGGTTGCAAGTGCTACTCAGAAAGGGAAAGACTGGCACAGGAGAGAAATTCGGGGCGGAGTGCATCAAACCATTCAGAAGACCGAGGACTAATATACAGGGCGTTACAAAAATATTCGTTTGATTTCACAAGGCTTTATCTTCTGGAAAGGAAAAAGAAAACTCAGGATCCGTTAGATGATGATCAGTCTGGCGTTAGAAAAGGCAAAGGCAACAGGGATGCAGCTCTGACGTTGCGATTGATAATGGACGCAACGCTTAAGAAAAATCAAAATACGTTCATTGGATTTGTCGGCAATGCAGAATCGTGCGAGATGCTCGAAATTCTCTGGAAAATGGATATAAGCCATAGCGAAAGCCGGCTAATATGTATACGTATACTACAATATGAACGAGAGCCAAGAAGAAACAATAAGAATGGAAGAACAAAAACGAAGTTCTCGGATCAAATAGAGTGTATAACGGGGATGCAGTCTTACGCCCCTACTGTGGTGTTCGGAAATTCCCGTTACAAACTTCTAGGGCTTGTAGAGGGGAGTGAGTACACAACATTTTGAATAGGAACCCATGTGCGGAGACATGCCGTTTCCGTGCTACAGCCACTTGAAAGCATGTTTGCTAAGTAGGTTTGCAACATGGTAGTCATGGTGGGCGAGGCCTGCGTCGGATTGGCTGATGTCATTTGACGTCGACCCTTCCTCCCTCACCTGCGTCGAAACTCACTCACGTGCCTTTCAGTGTTAGCGGTGATATAGTGTGTTGGAGATGTATGGATGCAATTATTGGTCATCTACAACAAACCAGATGGTGTTGGGAGCAACATCCATTGCACGTCCAGCTGCTCGTTTACTCATTGACGGGTTCTGTTCAAAATGATGCAGTATGGCCTCTCCCAATTCGGCGGTGCGGCGTATCCTTGGATCACCATGGTCACGCCTGCTGATGGTGAAACTTCCCCTTTCTCGAAGTTGTTGTGTAATTGTGGCGAAAAGGGTATGAGATGGGGTCGGAAGTTGTGCATAACGATGTTGACAAAAGCGACGAACAGTTCTACCATTACCGTGAGATCCGCCAAGCAGAAGGATCATGTCGGTGTATTCTACGAACGTGCTCTCGTCCATGTTGCTCTAACACTCCCGTGGACGAGGCTCGAACCATGTCAGAGAAGTAGGATGGACGGCAAATGATATCAGCCAATCTGGCATAAGTAATCCCGCCCCCTCCCACACCACGATTACCACGTTCCAAACCTACCTAGAGCACATGTTTGCACACGGATGTAACACGGAAACAGTACGTTTTCGGACATAGGTTCCTATTCAAAACACAGGGTGTCTCACTCAAACCTCTCTGATTTCAACGACCCAGGAGAGAAAAACCACGGTAGATACGACAGTGAAAAATACACCACATTGTGGAGCATCTCAAAGAAATTATATTCCTGCGTCAGAAGTGCCAAGTATCGTCGCCAGATTGCAGCATGGTCGCATGAAGTGAAAATGACGACTTCAGAGCAGTGTGTACAAGCAGTAGTGTGGTTTGCAGAAGCAAAATCGCCGTTTACTGTGCAAAGAAATTATCGTCGTGTGTATGAATGTGATCCGCCTGGTGTGAAAACAATTAAGGAATGGTATAGGAAGTTTATGGCAAAAGGAAGTGTTTCGAACATTCTGGTGGTGCACGTTACGGAGTTTCAGAAGAGACAGTGGAGGACATCAGACAAACTTTTCTCAGAAGCCCGCGTAAGTCAATTCGTCAAGGATCTAGGCAATTTGATGTTCGTCGATCAACATTGCATCGTGTAGTTCATCAGCGTCTTCGCATGTGTGGTTAAAAAGTGCAAATTCTGCAACATCTGAGCCGGCCGTTGTGGCCGAGCAGTTCTAGGCGCTTCAGTCGCTAGGGTCGCAGATTCGAATCCTGCGTCGTGCATGGATGTGTGTGTTGTCCTTAGGTTAGTTAGGTTTAAGTAGTTCTAAGTTCTAGGGGACTGACGACTTCAGATGTTAAGTCCCATAGTGCTCAGAGCCATTTGAACAATTTTGGAACATCTGACGCCGAACGACATACCACGTCGACAACAATTTGCTGTGGATATGCTGCAGCGTATTGATATGGATGCCAGCTTCCTGGAAAGACGTTTATTCTCAGCTGAGGCAAGCTTTCATCTGCCAGGAAGGGTTAATAGGCACTATGTTCGCGTTTGGGGTTCACAAAATCCGCAAGTTGTCTTTGAACATGTGATAGCTCTAAACTAAGCGACTGGTGCGGGCTAATCCACGACAGGATTGTGGGACCGTTCTTCTTTGAGGAACAAGCAGTGAATGGGTCAGTGTTGGAGCAGTTTGTGTACCCTCAGATACAAGACTTGCAACCCAACATCATTTTTTAACAAGATGGAGCTCCGCCGCATTGGTCAACGGCTGTTCCCAAGTTCCTGGATAGGAAATGTCCCAGTTGTTGGATTGCACGCGTAAGACCCATTCCCTGGCCACCACGTTCACCCGACATGACGCTGCATGATTTCTCCGTGTGGGGATTCGTGAAGGACCGCTTGTATGCGACCAAAGTGGACGATATTCCTACGATGCGACATCGTATCACTAATGCGATTGCATTGAGCCTATACCAGTTTCTTTGGCGCTTCAGTGTATTTTCCTCTGCATAGTTGTATCTGACATTGCCTTTTCACTCTTCATAATATTTCCACCATTCAGGGAACTAACAACATAGCATTACAATCTCCTTTCTTTCCGTCTCCTCCAACAACGCTATCATTTACCTCCCCCACAACTCTCTCCCCTCTCCTTTCCCTCCTGTTAACCCCTACGCGGTTGGGACTTCCTCGATCATTTCGACTTTTTGTTCCACATCCACCACCGTTGCTTTCCAAACCGATCCATTCGTGTAATTCATACGTATTTATATTGTACCACTGCCATTGTAGCTTGCTTCACACCACTTCACTGTTCTAAGAAAAATGTCTCCATCTTCCCAGGTTCCTCCGCCATTGACTCCCTGTATCGCTTTTGGGTTTTCTCCACAATGTTTAATTCGTCATGTCTGTATGGCGCAATTTATTTATCCTCTTCTGACAATAGATTGCACACTTCCACTGCTCTATTCCGGACTCCTCTTTAGCTCTATCACTATGTTTGCTTGACGAAAATTTCTCCATAAACTCCTGAACAAATTCTTCGAAAATTTATCACTGGTGTCGTACATTACACACCTAGTACCAGCTATCCTCTTTCATTATATATGACAATAGTATCTGTTCCCGAAAGAACAGTTACCATGGATGACCATGCAGCTTTGCTAGAAATGAAATGATAATTAAATGTACACCCTAGCTGCAAACAGGCGTTGATGTACTTCATTGAGACATGTTGATAATGTGCGCCCCGACCGGGACTCGAACCCGGGATCTCCTGCTTACATGGCAGACGCTCTATCCATCTTTTTTTTTGACATCACACGTTGCAGGATACTATTTGTCAAATAGACATGGAAAACATAAATCGAAAATTCATGCAAATACACGTGTTTTTTCTTTTTATTTAATTATCTCTAAAATATCATGTAAATTAAATAATATGACCAGTGATGAAAAAAATAGATTAACAATTAAGTTTGAGCGGTAGCCGAACCGTCGTCTCATACATGTTCGCCACACCAAGTTCGAACGCTAATCACTTTTTTTTATTTTTTTTATTTTTTTATTTACTAATGAACCACTGCAGGAGCAGGACGACGGGTAGGGCAGGGGTCGATCATCTGAGCCACCGCGGGCACAGAGGATAGTGCCCATCATACTCATTACTCGTGGCAGATTAATGTACCAAGTCCCGGTCGGGGCACGCATTTTCAACATGTCCCAATGAAGTACATCAACGACTGTTTGCAGCTAGGGTGTACATTTAATTATCATTTCATTTCTAGCAAAGCTGCATGGTCATCCACGGTAACTGTTTTTTCGGGAACAGATACTACCGTCATATATAGTTAAAATATGGCTTCCCGGCCACTGACCTTCTTGTGCGAACGCACACGCTGTGCCCGAACTCGTACGGGACTAGGTAGATTAACCTGCCACGAGTAATGAGTATGATGGGCAAACATCTATTAGGCGCACTACGAATGTAGTGGTGTGGACATGTTGGGAATGTGGATCTCACGGGGAGCGTGCAAGGGGTAAGTCCCTGCAGACGCACTATCCTCTGTGCCCGCGGTGGCTCAGATGGAGGCCGGCACGGTAGCTCAGCGTGTTCGGTCAGAGGGTAACGTGCCTCTGTAATAAAAAAAAAAACTGAGTCGACAGATCAACAACGAACTTAAATGGATGTCTTACGACGTCCGCCCCGAGCAGATGCAACGAACTAAAACGAGCAAAATGAAAAAAAAAGGTGGATAGAGCGTCTGCCATGTAAGCAGGAGATTCCGGGTTCGAGTCCCGGTCGGGGCACACATTTTCAACATGTCCCAATGAAGTACATCAAAGCCTGTTTGCAGCTAGGGTGTACATTTAATTATCATTTCATCTCTTTCATTATGTTCCAGGCTGCATCTGTCTTCTTGCTTTCATTCCAGTGTGCTGGTACATTCTGCTACAATCATCCACATATTCCTTAGGATGTAGGGACGATCCCATTTTAAATCCTAAAAGACTGAATTTTGCTTTCTCGCAATGCCACCCAAAGATCTCGAATCGAACCTCACACAGACTGCATTTCTTGACACTTCTTGTAATTATTGATCTATTTTTCTTACTTTTTGTTCCAAAGTTGTATACCGTTCATGGACGACCCCTGTGCTATTTCTGGTTTCTTTTTACTTATCAGAAAGAAACTCGCACGCTGGTTTCTACCACCATTTCTTGTTCAACGATCTTTGTAGTTGTTCTTCATCTCTGGTCTCCTATTCGGCAACATTTGCAGTTCTTCTTTCATGTTGTCTTCTGCGTCTTTTCCTGCCCTCTTACAATCGCCTGTTCAAGTTGGCTGTTCCACCTCAGTTTTTTCTTGCCACATCTTTGCATCGTTTTTCAGTTCCTCTTCGAGTTTACACTGCTCTGCTTGCATTTCCGTTTCCAATTCGGTTTGAAACGTTTCTATTTTCGTTTCTATTGTACCTAGTTTTCCCTGTTAGTTTTGTCGAATGGCTGTCGAACTGGTCTCAACGGTTGCTGCCAAGGCTGCAGTCCGCCACATGGTCGCCACATAAACAGTCATAACTGCTTCTTTCCTTCAGCCTGTTCCCTGACTCACTATCACGACTGTTATTGTTTAGGTTAAGGGAACTTGGACGTCAAGGCGAAATGGGAATTTTTTATTGGATAATATTCTCTGACTCTTCCTGATTTTAAAAATATATACACTGATCAACCAGAACATTATGATCATCTACCTAACAGCTCGTATGTCCACCTTTGGCACGGATATTACCAGCAATTGTCGTGGCGTGGAAGCAGTGAGTCCTTGGTAGGACCTGGAGGGAACTGGCATCACATTTGCAGACACAAGTCACGTGATTCCCGTAAATGATCTCTGACGCCGCATTCAGTCACGTCCCAGATGTGCAAATTGGGCTCAGATATGATGAGTTGTGGGACCAGCACATTAATTGGAACTCGCCACTTTGTTCCTCGAACCACTCCATCGCCCTTCTGGCCTTGTGACATGGCGAATTATCTGCCGTCAAGAAACATGATCGTCATGAATAATTGTAAGGAATCTGCAACCAGTGTATGACACTCCTTACCCGTCATGGTGTCTTGCACGAGCTCCACAGGGCCCGCAGATGGGCACATGAATATTCCCCAGAACATTATAGAGCCGCCGCCAGCTCGTCTCCATGCTATAGTCAAGGAGCTGTTCCACTGGAAAACGGCGAATCGCGCACTCCCATCGGCATGATGAAGAAGGTATAGGGATTCATCAGACTATACAACATTCTGCCACTGCGCCAATAGTGCCGATAGTCACTTGCCCATTTCAGTCGTAGTTGCCGATATAGTGGTGTTAACATTGGCATATACATGGATCGTCGGCTGAGGAGGCCCGCCGTTAAAAGTATTCGGCGCGCTGTGTGTTCAGACAAATTCTACTCTGCCCAGCATTAAAGTCTGATGTTAGTTCTGCCACAGTCCGCCGCTTGCCCTGTTTTACCAATCTGCCCTGCCTACGACGTCTAACATAAAGGATGGTGGACCAGTCGGACGTGGTTTCACCTTGGTTTCGCCACTTGTTGGAGACACTCCCCACAGGACTCCATGAACACCCGACAAATCGTGCAGTTTCCGGAAAGCTCGTGCCGAGCCTCCGGGCCTTCACAATCTGACCTCGGTCAGTAACACATCGCGCGCCTTCCCTATTCTACGCACGGACAGCACGCTCGCAGATACTACATGCACCGTGCGTGTGTCTGACTAGCAGTCATTCGCCGCCAGATGACACTGCTGTCGCCTGGATGGGTTTTTATCGATAGTAGGTCGGTGGTCGTAATACCCTGGCTGATCAGTCTGTATTTTGTGTACAGGGTGGTCAATTGACAATGACCGGGCCAAATATCTCACGAAATAAGCATCAAACGAAAAAAACTACAAATAACGAAACTTGTCTAGTTTGAAGGGGAAACCAGACGGCGCTATGGTTGGCCCGCTAGAGGGCGCTGCCATAGGTGAAACGGATATCAACTGCGTTTTTTAAAATAGAAACCCCTATTTTTATTACATATTCGTGTAGTACGCAAACAAATACGAATGTTTGAGTTGGACCTCTTTTTTCGCTTTGTGATAGATGGCGTTGCAATAGTCACAATACGTATAAGTACGTGGTATCACGTAACATTCCGCCAGTGCGGACGGCATTTGCTTCGTGATACATTACCCGTGTTAAAATGGACTGTTTACCAACTGCGCAAAAGGTCGATATCGTGTTGATTTATGGCTATTGTGATTAAAATGTCCAACGGGCGTGTGCTATGTATGCTGCTTGGTATCCTGGACGACATCATCCAAGTGACCGGACCGTTCGCCGGATAGTTACGTTATTTAAGGAAACAGGAAGTGTACAGCCACATGTGAAACGTTAATCACGACCTACAACAAATGATGATGCCCAAGTAGGTGTTTTAGCAGCTGTCGCGGCTAATCCGTACATGAGTAGCAGACAAACTGCGCAAGAATCGGGAACGTCAAAACGTCGGTGTTGAGAATGCTACATCAACATCGACTGCACCCGTACCATGTTTCAATGCACCAGGAATTGCGTGGCGACGATTTTGAACGTCGTGTACAGTTCTGCCACTGGGCACAAGAGAAACTACGGGACGATGACAGATTTTTTGCACGCGTTCTATTTAGCGACGGAACATCATTCACCAACCGGCATAATATGCACTATTGGGCAGCGGAAAATCCACGATAGCTGCGACAAGTGGAACATTTGCGATCTTGGCGGGTTAATGTATGGTGCGACATTATGGGAGGAAGCATAATTGGCTCCCATTTTATCGATAGCAATCTAAATGGTGCAATGTATGCTGATTTACTACGTAATGTTCTACCGATGTTACTACCAGATGTTTCACTGCTTGACAGATTGCCGATGTACTGCCAACATGATGGATGACCGGCATATAGCTCGCGTGCGGTTGAAGCGGTATTGAATACCATATTTCATTACAGATGGATTGGTCGTCGAAGCACTATACCATGGCCCGCACGTTCACCGGATTTCACGTCCCAGGATGTCTTTCTGTGGGGAAAGTTGAAGGATATTTGCTATCGTGATCCACCGACAGCACCTGACAACATGCGTCAGCGCATTGTCAATGCATGTGCGAACATTACGGAAGGCGAACTACTCGCTGTTGAGAGGAACGTCGTTACACGTATTGCCAAATGCATTGAGGTTGACGGACTTCATTTTGAGCATTTATTGCATTAATGTGGTATTTACAGGTAGTTACGCTGTAACAGCATGTATCACATTGGAACAACGGAAAAAAATGTTCAAACGTACCTATGTTCTCTATTTTAATTTAAAAAACCTACCTGTTACCAACTGTTCGTTTAAAATTGTGAGCCATATGTTTGTGACTATTACAGCGCCATCTATCACAAAGCGAAATAGTGGTCCAACTAAAACGTTCATATTTCTTTACGTACTATACGAATATGTAATAACAAATGGAGGTTCCTATTTAAAAAATCGCAGTTGATATCCGTTTGACCTATGGCAGCGGCATCTAGCGGGCCAACCATAGCGCCATCTGGTTTCCCCCTTCAAGCTAGACATGTTTCGAACTTTGTAGTTTTTTGTTTGACACTTATTTCGTGAGATATTTGGCCCGGTCACGATCAATGGACCACATTGTATAGTACATAATCATTTTCGCATTTAAATGCCTTTCTAAAAGCAGATGCCTATCTGTCTCACTACTGTCAAACACAAAACATTGCCCACAATGTCTCTAATTTAATTTTGGCGCTGCTGTTTCCATACAGTCTCCTTTGGGTAATATCATTAGGGAATATATCAACTGTGCTACGAGCAGGAATTTTTGAAGTCGATCTTTCCGTCGACTGGAGTAGATTGCTTGAATTACGCTTGCCTAAAACTGTTACAGTTGCTCTGCCAGCTTTTGATATTGGTGTGAAGGATGCCATAATAAGTTTTAATGATTGAGTAGCAAGCAGACTAAAACCATGAGCAGGTTAGGCATCATAACCGCGGAAGACGTGAAAAGTGGGCTGCTACGAGGGCAACGTGTCACTGAAGATGAAAAAGCTGCTGAAAGTGTGACAAAAGAGGTCAGAATAACAAAGAAAAGAAGGAAAACTAAAGATGAAAAGAACACTCAGAATCAACAGCATTATGGGGCTAGTGTGTTTTAACATGTTATCATTGAGAAATAAATGACATGCAAATCTTTTGTTTCCATTTCCCGTAATCAACATTTTTGCATACTTAGATATGATTAGCTTATCCAATATTAAAGCTAAAAAAACAAAATTTTGCAAGAATAATAACACAGTGCTTGCTTAAACAGTGAACCACATTAGTCAACACAGTATTAAATATTTAAAACTGGAGCATGTCATAATATATTCTTACATTATTAGAAGAAAAATCAACAAACTGGTGAATATTCCCGGTTTACTGTACCAAGAAAATGGTAATTAAAACAGTAGAATTTGTTTTGACCTTTTATTTTGAATAGGATGGAAGAATAATGTACATAAAATAAAAATGACACGTAGTTCAGTGCGTTAAGGTAAAAATCAACGATCACTCCACTACTTATTTCATAGTTTTAAAATTTTTTTCATATAGAGGTCACAATATTCCAATTATTTGGTAAAGTTTCATTTCAGTACCTTTTAAAGTTTTTGAATTATTAAATTTGAAAATACTGGTAAAGACTACAGGCCATTACATCCAGGTCCCCTTACGGCGGTTTTAGGAAAGCTAGTGGACCCTGTAAATCGTTGACGTGATTTCCGATAGTAGCTCACACCCTCCCGACTTTTTCTGTAATGCTCTGATAACAAGAGTTCATTATAATCTCACAGATTTTCAGTATGTTAGTATACGCCGTAGCCTGCACAGCATCACGATAACCAAAATTAATGTGAAAAAATGGTTCAAATGGCTCTGAGCACTATCGGACTTAACATCTGAGGTCATCAGTCCCCTAGAACTTAGAACTACTAAAACCTAACTAACCTAAGGACATCACACACATCCGTGGCGGTCGCGCGGTTCCAGACTGAAGCGCCTAGAACCGCTCGGCCACCACGGCCGGCATTAAAGTGAAGTACGAAGCCTCTTTGACTGGCTTGGCTTATTTCCATATTGAAAGGTGACTACACTGAGCCACAGCACCAGAGATTGCGCCAAAGAGTATTATTCAGCCGCCTCCACTGGCAGTGCTTGTCGAGAACTCGTAGTAGTTAGTGCTTGTTGAGATGTGGTAGTGGAGAGTTCTTGTCGAGAAGTCGTGGTGGAGAGTGCTTGTTGAGAGGTGGTAGGAGTCAGTCGGTGTTGAGATGTTGTAGTAAGGGAGTGCTTGTTCCATGTTTTATGCAGTTGTTTGATGGGCTAGAGAGCAGATGTTGTTAGAATGGGGATATTGTAATGATCAGAGTGCTTTTCGTCAATATATATGAAGGTAAAAAATTCCCTTTTTTTCATTATTTCAGTGTCTTAAATAATGCGTCATTACAGGTTCAGTCAACAAAGCATCTGGCTCGTGTTCTTGTATTAGAGTGTAATTCTGGTTTTCTTGCGCAATTATAGTATTTCTATTTTTTTTAAATTACTTCAGTATAAATGGTATTTAAAACTTCTTGTCTTATTGAAGAAGAACCGTGCCAGATGTGTACGTTGAATCACACTTCCACACACAGAACAGTTACACTTGTGCTTTGGTTTAGTACGTTTTATAGTTGCTGGGGACTTAATTAATTGTGTTAACGAAAATTTTCTTTCATTCTTTGTCGTTATTCTATGCGTACTAAAACTAGGGCCAACCGTTTACGAGACTTCGTAATCGGACTTACAGCTACGAAAAATTAAAAGTATTTGCATTGCATTCATTAATATTTAATTAAGCCCCCATGCACGTGGCGACCGCTGCTTCGGATCGGCCCTTGGAATTCTTCTGATTGTAAAAATAGTAGACAGTAGTATTGTTGTAGTAATTTGTAGTTTAGTAATTGTAGTCTATATTGCATGTGTAGACTTGGTAATTGGCATTCTTCTAATGGTATTTTGCAAAATTTAATTTTTGTTGTCTTGTCTACGGGTTTGACAATTTAGTGCAATTACTTCAATTGTTCCTTAATCGTGTTTGAAGGAAACATTTCGTGTGAATGGTATTGTTGGAGATAAAGAGTCATTGTGTGTAATTTTCGTACAGTGACGAGTTTTGTATGTTTTGTAAATGATTACGCTATCGATGAAAAAGGCAAAAATGATGAATAGTCAGAATAACGAAATTGTTGACATGGTGAACTCGCCAACACAGGACAACAGTATGATGAATAATGGAGTCGAAAACAATTTAATAAGTCGGAAAAATAGTCCGGAAACAGTTCAAAATTTTTCACAATCGAAAAATTTTCAGAATACGTTGTTAACGACAGAAGATACGGAGCAGTTGATGGGTGGAATATTAAATCTGGGATCACAGTTGGAATCTAAATTTAAAACAGAGATGGGAACTTTGGCAACACGGTTAGACTCAGTGGGATCACAAATAGGAACAATTACAACTGGTATGGGAACAATGGAAACACGGTTAGACTCACGAATAGGGACATGTTTCAAAAATATGAAAGATGAATTAAAGAAAGAAATCAGACAAGAAGTACAACCGATTTTGAATTCTCACAATAATAGATTAATTGCAGTAGAGATTAGACAAAAGGAACAGGATAGAGAACAGGAAGAAAGAGATCGGGTGATAGTACAAAAATTTTCAGAGCTAAATTTACAACGTGCACACGATAAGGAGGAAATATTTGAGAGAATCGAGGAATCCGGACCAAATGACAGAATAAATAGTCTAACACAAGAATATGAACAGTTAACTACCAAATGTGTTAATACTGAAACCCGAGTCGCGACACTAAACGGAAGACGTAAATAAACAGAAAGAACAAATAGGTGATTTATCGGAAAGAGTTGAGGAGATTTCAGATAAATTGACAAGTCTTAGTTTAAATGGGGACAGAGATTCAGATGATACAGTACCATTGCCATTTGCAGAAACCGAAGAGTACCAGAGCATAAATAAACATGTTGAAAATCAGGGAAAATTTAATGAACGCGTTAAAAGGGAAGTTGAGGCATTACGAAAGCAAGTCAAACAAATTGAAGGCGAAATCGTTGGAAAAGACAGCAGAAGAAATTTGGAATCACCGATAGCAGCGGGTTTTGAAGATGATAATGTATTTCATTTACGAGATGCAACAAGAGAGCGCCAGGCGCGCGAACTTGACAATAATCGACATTGGGACTGGGACAGGCGCGGTAGGTCTTTGTCGCCACGAGGAGAAAACTTCGACTATAAACACTTTTTAACTGTTCGGAAATTTAAGATCTTTCGCAATTCTAAGAATGACATACATCCATGTTCATGGTTAGATCAATTTATGTACGCACTTCCACAAAACTGGCCACTAAGTCACAATCTGGAAATTATGTGCGGCTATTAATGTCCTCAGGGGATTCACTACACTAAGTGAATATGTGCCGTAGCCTGCATAGGGCCCCGAGCTGTAGTGGTGCTATTTCCCTTTTAGTTTTCTGCACCGCTGCCTACTCTTTTACTATTCTTTGCATCTGTCAAAACAACTCTTCGACTATCAATCAATCTATCTAGAGAGTCGGTAAAGATTAACCGGATGTGACTATTTTACCCAAAAGTGATTTCGGAAATTACCGTTTGGACTTACTGTACCTTCAGCAGTACTGTACCTTCGTAGTTTAAACGAAATTTTACCTGTTTATCTTCGTGGCAATATTACTTCATATGTTGACGATATTCTTATTGCTAAACGTTCTTGGAGTGAGCATAACAAAATTTTGGATTCATTATTACGTATTTTTGCAAGAGTTGGCATTACAGTGAACTTGGAAAAATCTGAATTTGGTCGTTCTCAGGTGAAATTCCTCGGTCACATTATTTCTACAGAAGGTATTCTTCCTGATCCAGAGAAACTAGACGCAATTCGTAATTATGCTGTTCCTACCACAAAACGTGATGTTCGTAGTTTCCTTGGTGTCTGTAATTTTCTTAGACGCTTTGTTAGATTGGACGATTTGGTCACACCTCGTTTATGTGAACTATCTGGAAAGAATTCTAATTGGTGTTGGGATGAGGAAGCTCAGTCAGAATTTGAACAACTTCGTGATGCTTTAGTTGCTGCTCCACTTGTTTCACATCCGGATTTATCTAAAGATTTTTGTTAGACAGTATTATTTAGTTCGCAATGATGTTCTTTTTAAACGAAAATCGGTCGACAACTCTGTTTGGTTAGTTTGTATTCCTGATGAGTGGGTCAATAAATTGATTTGGTACACACATTTCAGTTATGCGCACTTTGGTCCCAGAAAATGCTTCCATAAATTACGGGAAAATTGCTACTTCAGTAATATGGAAAAACGTATTCGATCTGTTCTTGCCAAATGCAAATTATGTCAAAAGGGCTAAGCCGCCAACTATTTCTCACAGAGCACCGTTGTTTCCTATCATTCCAGCGAATTAAAGGAGATGGCTGCAGTCGATTTGTTCGGTCCAGTGGTTCGTTCTACTAATGGTTTTGCGTACATTTTGGTAGCAGTGGAATTGACATCAAAATATGTGTGTTTTACACCTTTACGCAAAGCAACAACTCGTTCAGTATCTAATGCTTTCATCAAACATTTTGCTTAAAGAAGTTGGTCATGTTGATAAGGTTATATCAGATAATGGATCACAGTTTCGCTCTAAAATTTGGCTTCGTACTCTACGGCGTCGTAAGATTAAACCAATTTTCATTTCACTTTTTCACCCTCAATCTAACGCTTCAGAGAGATGGATGAAGGAAATCAATAAATTGTGTCGTCTTTATTGTCATCAGAATCACAGAACTTGGGATCAGTATCTTCATATTTTTCAAAATATTCTGAATGAACTCCCTAATGATTCAACTTCTTTACCGCCTATATTGATATTAAAAAATAAAGCACCGTCAAATCGCATTTCTGAAATCGTTCCTTTTCCGCCTACACGGAAACTGCGGCATTCTGAAGTTGTGAATCTGGCTCTACAAAATATTGCATCTGCGGCTGCTAGAAGAGAGAAATCAGCTAAACGTCCTGGTCGTTTAAAAACCTTGTCAGTTGGTCAAAAGGTGTTAATTAAGTCTCATTGTTTGTCTCACAAAGGAAAAGGCTTGTGTCGGAAATTTTTTCTGCTTTATAACGGTCCATATAGAATCCGCAAAATTATTCATGATAACACTGTCGAAGTAGAAACTCTTAAATCTCGACGCTCTAAGGGAGTACATCATATATCGAACGTAAAAATTTTTGTGGAATGACATACTTTTGAGAAACTAACAGTTACATGTAAACATGCAGAGAATAGAAGGATACCGCGCTGTTTTGGCGGCGGCACATACTCAAAGCAACAGTCAAGTCTGCGCGCCGCACAAGGCAGTCGTTGACCGCAAACAATTGCTTCCTACGTCACGCGTACCTACAGCTGATCGAGCGCTCAGTGCGAATGCACTGACAGCCGTAAACAAATACACAGTGTATTTTCTCTGATTAAATTCGGTATAAAGCTATAGTGACTTGATAAATTATGTTATTAACGTTCAGTATTTTTCAGGATACGGTTGTATAAAATATTTAAGAATTTCAGGTAAATTCTGTGCGTGTCGGACGTTAAGACGACTTGCTATGGAGAAAATTTCAGGAAGAATGTAATTTCGAAGAAAAAAGTAATAAACTAAAAAAGGTAACTATTAATTGAGTTTATTTTTCAGGTAACATATTTCCACTTAGGTACGTGCTTTAGACGTAATATGCTGCTCGCGATTATGTGATTTATACTTTGTGTTTACTGATTTTGACAATGATTGATGAATGAACAGGGTTGTTACTTGTGTATATTATGCATCGCCTGGCTGCACTGCTTTTTCGCTGACGTTATATTTTTTTATTATGTGCCTGCTGTGCTTATTTATTTAAATTATAATTGTCATCTGATTAATTGTGCTGTATGTATGTAAGTATGTATGTATGTAAGTTATACTTTGTGATTTATCTGCTTGCGCCTTCATGTTTACTTATTGAGATTACATATGATTATTTATTTACTTATGCTGATATGATGCTAATGACCTGTTTATTACGTAAGATATATGTTTGCTGCTGTGCGTATGGATTGCATATTTATACATTTCTGTTTGTTGTCATAACTACTATTTAATTTGGTATATAGAAATGCTGATATACTGTGTACAAACATAGAGTTTAGGTCACACTATGGTATTAATTATAGATTCCTTGCTTGGCAGAGCCTCGTTGTAGGAACTGTGGTGCATCCACTTGTTGACATTCTGTTCTCTACTGGTATATTTACTCGCTATTGCTTGTTTTGCTTACGCTCAGTGCCTTATATTTTTAAGATAAGAAAATGAACTGCTATAATTCGACGAACGACATTAGTACAAGAAACTTCATAGAAGTCACATGAGCTGGTGGTTTTATGAAAGCTGTATAAATTTATGCTAATAGGAAGGAAGCTAACGACATGACATACCAACACTAGGTTTAGACCATTGACAGTTATTACACTGCATTCTTCGTGAGCAATTGAAATAGTAAGTGACACTTGACACAAGAAATACTCCACATGTTTGCTTCTGTTTTGCCATGATTCTTGAAGTGGTGTACACACTGTGAAATATTGCGATCATTAACACTCCGTACTCGTACTTACTTACTGAGAGTTATTCAAACTAAAGGCTGTTAGAGGTCATGTATGCATTTCTTTTATTTAATGATCGACAAGGTAATCAAAATGTATCTTATAATTCATAATGAGTAGAAGATTTGGGTCAGATGGATTACACAGAGGTTGTGTGTGGACATTGTGTCTTCGGATTGTATGGGATGATGAATTGAAGTTTGCACTAGGATTTTATCTGTACTTGTTCGAGGAGACTGACTAGAGGAAAGAGTTGTTATGGAAGTGAAATGATATTGGTAATAAGGTTTATATGTATCGACGTAAGAGGTATTATTGAAGTATTAAGATTATGTGATGCTGATGATTATTGAGTTTTGGTGGACAAGAGGTAAGGTAAATGATATTGATGATAAGGTTTATATGTATCGACGTAAGAGGTATTATTGAAGTATTAAGATTATGTGATGCTGATGATTGTTGGAGTTTTGATGGATAAGAGGCAAAGTAAGTGAGGAGCATATTTTTTTTTTTTTGTTGGTTTATATGGAACAAAGAGGATGAAGATGGCAGACTAGAACACTAAAGTGGAAGGAAGATTGTCTACACACACACTTTGTTAAATCACTAAGCAATATATACTTTTTTTTGAGAGAGGAAGTATTTGCATATCTTGGCACACTGACAGTTCTTCAGCAACTGTACATTTGATTTGGCTTGGTAAACATTGGTCTTGACATGAAGACTATGACGTTGACTAACTATTATTGACTGTTATACACTGTGCCACTACTACTTGATACACAAGTTGAACATCAAATTTGGACAGAATTGCATTTACACAGTTAACACTATTCAACTACACAGTAGCACTTAATGTGGATGAAAGATGAGTGAGTGTGTTTTGTGTGTTTTCCCTTCCTAATCCCAAATAATTGGTACCAACCTATCTCATAAATATTATTTTATTTGTTTGTAGTGGCTTGCACTGACACCCATAAATATTATAGGTTTACTGATATTTGTGTATTTGTAATAGTTAATATGACAATTATCTGATATCATTTGTGTGTTTCTTATAATTTGTATGTTTAGTGTAAGAGCATTGATAATAATTTTCTAAAAGCAATTGTGTGTGCATTCAAACTGTTGTTCACACCTACACCTGTTCAACATTGATGTGTGACACTTAGAAATGTTTAATTTCTGCTGATGAACTGTGTGATTAGTGACAGTGAATATTATGGACTGCTGTCTGCACTTGCTCAACATTGCTGGGTGCCACTGATGAACTGGTTATACTGAAATGAGGTCATGTGTTGCTGTCTGCACCTACTCAACATTGCTGGGTGCCACTAATGGAACTGTTTCTGCTGAATAATGTCACTTCTTGGTGTCTGCACCCGTTCAACATTACTGGGTGCCACTGATGGAACTGCTTCTACTGAAATAATGGCACTTGTTGGTGTCTGCACCTGTCAACATTGCTGGGTGCCACTAATGGTACTGCTTCTGCTGAATGATGTCACTTGTTGGTGTCTGCACCTGTTCAACATTACTGGGTGCCACTGATGGACTGCATCTATTGAAATAATGTCACTTGTTGGTGTCTGCGCCTGTTCAACATTACTGGGTGCCACTGATGGACTGCTTCTACTGAAATGATGTCACTTGTTGCTGTCTGCACCTGTCAACAATGCTGGGTGCCACTGATGGAACTGCTTCTACTGATGTCACTTGTTGGTGTCTGCACCTGTTCAACATTACTGGGTGCCACAGATGGAACTGCTTCTACTGAAATGAAGTCACTTATTGGTGTCTACACCTACTTAACATTGCTGGGTGCCACTGATGGAACTGCTTCTACTGAAATGTCACTTGTTGGTGTCTGCACCTGTCAACATTGCTGGGTGCCACTGATGGAACTGCTTCTACTGAAATAAAGTCACTTGTTGGTGTCTGCACCTGTTCAACATTGCTGGGTGCCACTAATGGAACTGCTTCTGCTGAATGATGTCACTTGTTGGTGTCTGCACCTGCTCAACATTGCTGGGTGCCACTAATGGAACTGCTTCTACTGAAATGATGTCACTTGTTGGTGTCTGCACCTGTTAAACATTACTGGGTGCCACTGATGGACTGCATCTATTGAAATAATGTCACTTGTTGGTGTCTGCACCTGTTCAACATTACTGGGTGCCACTGATGGACTGCATCTATTGAAATGATGTCACTTGTTGGTGTCTGCACCTGTTCAACATTACTGGGTGCCACTGATGGACTGCATCTATTGAAATAATGTCATTTGTTGGTGACTGCACCTGTTCAACATTGCTTGGTGCCACTGATGGAACTGCTTCTACTGAAATAATGTCACTTGTTGGTGTCTGCACCTACTTAACATTGCTGGGTGCCACTGGTGGAACTGCTTCTACTGAAATGTCACTTGTTGGTGTCTGCACCTGTCAACATTGCTGGGTGCCACTGATGGAACTGCTTCTACTGAAATAATGTCACTTGTTGGTGTCTGCACCTGTTCAACATTGCTGGGTGCCACTGATGGACTGCATCTATTGAAATAATATCATTTCTTGGTGTCTGCACCTGTTCAACATTGCTGGGTGCCACTGATGGGTTTATACTGAAATAATGTCACTTGTTGGTGTCTGCACCTGTTCAACATTACTGGGTGCCACTGATGGAACTGCTTCTACTAAAATGATGTCACTTGTTGGTATTTGCACCTGTTGACCATTGCTGGGTGCTACTGCTGGAACTATCAACTACTTGTTTTTTTTTTTTGAATCATTGAAAGCATTTTACGTGAACATTTGTATAAACTGATTTTTTGTGTATTGTGTAAACTATTATGTAAAGTCGCATGTATGAAAGAATTTGTATTGCTTATTGTATTTTATATATTAGGTTATTGAAAGGTCAGTGCAAAGCCAAAATTTTATCTAATTATGTGATATTTACGTATTAATATTATCTTTTTTTCTTGTCTGTATTTTTTTTTGACGAATTTGGTGGTATTGTCACCACCAATGCTGGCAAAAATACCATCAAATTCTGGCCCGTGGAGGAAGGGCATATGAAAGGTGGCTACACTGAGCCACAGCTCCAGAGATTGCGCCAAAGAGTATTATTCAGCCGCCTCCACTGGCAGTGCTTGTCGAGATCTACTAGTAGTCAGTGCTTGTTGGGATGTGGTAGTGGAAAGTTCTTGTCGAGAAGTCGTGGTGGAGAGTGCTTGTTGAGAGGTGGTAGGAGTCAGTCGGTGTTGAGATGTTGTAGTAAGGGAGTGCTTGTTCCATGTTTTATGCAGTTGTTTGATGGGCTAGAGAGCAGATATTGTTAGAATGGAGATATTGTAATGATCAGAGTGCTTTTCGTCAATATATATGAAGGTAAAAAATTCCCTTTTTTTCATTATTTCAGTGTCTTAAATAATGCGTCATTACAAGTTCAGTCAACAAAGCATCTGGCTCGTGTTCTTGTATTAGAGTGTAATTCTGGTTTTCTTGCGCAATTATAGTATTTCTATTTTTTTAAATTACTTCAGTATAAATGGTATTTAAAACTTCTTGTCTTATTGAAGAAGAACCGTGCCAGATGTGTACGTTGAATCACACTTCCACACACAGAACAGTTACACTTGTGCTTTGGTTTAGTACGTTTTATAGTTGCTGGGGACTTAATTAATTAATTGTGTTAACGAAAATTTTCTTTCATTCTTTGTCGTTATTCTATGCAGTCAGATTGCGTACCAAAACTAGGGCCAACCGTTTACGAGACTTCGTAATCGGACTTACAGCTACGAAAAATTAAAAGTATTTGCATTGCATTCATTAAAATTTAATTAAGCCCCCATGCAATATGCTTCGAATCCGGTTAAATAAATCTCTGCAAATCGTCTTATGGCTTTCTTTCTCATGTTTCCTGACTGGTGTAATTATTACGTAAAGAGAAAGTGAACAGAAATACTTTACTGGGGTTGGTTAGTAGTTCAATGTCACAAAAAAAATTAGATCAAACGTAATAACAAAATGTTGATAATGGTAAAGGCTGGTTCCTTATGGCGCTGGGGTAGATGGTGACAGCCTCGACGTGGCCTACCCCCCCAGTATCGTGCCGCACGACGATCGCATTGCGAGAAGAAAATCGAAATGCTCAGAACGAGCTGCGACACGAGAAGCAAATGTCACCACCAAACGGCGGCCGGACGTAGTAATACCTCCCGGCCCTCACAGGCGAAGCTACGCAAGAGAGCGAGACAAATGCCTCAGTTCCCCCCCCCGGAGCCAAGTGCGTGGACGAATAGGTATATGCCAAGTTAACATAGAAGGATACACGAGGACAAAAGAAGACATCCTCACAAAGCTACTAACAGAAGAAAAAATTGATGTGCTGACCTTGCAGGAAACACATCTATCAGAAGAAAATATCTCGAGACTTCTAATACCAGGCTATGAAATTGTGGGCTATAAAGCCCATAATAAACACGGTATTGCAACACTGATCAAGAAAGAACTGGTTGATAATATTGAGGAAACTATGCACCACGAATTTGCCGTGGGAATCAAACTAAACGATATGACTGTGTATAACGTGTACAAGCCACCTTCAGAAAAATGGGAACAACCTGTTTTACCTAACCCACAACACCCTGCAGTCATAATTGGCGATTTTAACTCCTACCACCCCAGATGGGGCTATCAGTCTTGCGACAAAGAAGGACTCATGCTGGCAGACTGGGCAGATATAAATAATTATACATTAATATACGATGCAAAAGATACCCCCACCTTCTGTTCAGGAGCGTGGGGCACAACATCAACGCCCGATCTTTGTTTTGTCTCATCTGGAGAAACTGGAATAGCACTTCCGTCCAAGAGAACTGTACTGAGCCGTATTCCTCGGAGCCAACACAGACCAGTTATTATAGACCTTGGGATCCAAATACCAGTAATAAAGAGCCCCCCTATAGCCCGCTGGAACCTCAGGAAGGCTAACTGGGTTAAGTTTAAAGATACCATTGAAAATAATGTAAACAGAATTCCCCCAATTCCAGAAAATTACGACAGATTTACGAAGTTAATTAGTAAAGCGGCACATAACTCAATACCAAGAGGAGCGCGGAAAGAATACATCCCATGCTGGACAAAGGAGTGCGAACAACTACTCGATGAATGTAACAAAACAGAGAATCCAGAACTAGGAGAACAGCTCATAAGAGCTATGGACGAGGAACGCAAACAGAGATGGCAAAAGCGGATGGAACAAATGGACTTTACTTACTCCTCACAGAAGAGCTGGAGTCTACTGAGGAAACTTGGCGGAGCACAATTCAAGGGACGGAACATCAATAATAAAATGACCCCTAACAAGATATGCTCTTCTATACTACAAACATCCAGAATCCATGCCTCCGCCTCGAAGAAAAAAGAACTGCACCAACTGATGAACGAAGAGCTAGATGCAAGCGAGGAGGAAGCAGGTTTAGCGAACTGGGTAACACAAGAAGAGATAAATATAGCACTAAAGAAAATGTCACCTGGTAAAGCAGCTGGCTGTGACGGCCTTCTTCCAGAATTCTTGAAGAACGTCGGGCCAAAGGGAAGAGCATGGCTGTCTTCTCTTTTCTCTAATATCATAGATACCAGCCGGTTACCAAAGCAATGGAAAAACGCACAAGTCATAGCCATCCAGAAACCAGGGAAAACAGGAGAGAATGCTAAAGATTATAGACCGATATCTTTATTGTGCACCACTTACAAGCTGTTTGAACGAGTCATCCTAGGCAGAATAGAAAGTAAAATAGAAGCTCCTCTTCCCCCAGAGCAAGGCGGTTTTCGAAAAGGAAGAGATTGTTGCGACCAAGTTCTCGCCCTAACCACTTTCATTGAAAGAGGTTACCAAAACAAAAAGAAAACGGGCATGGTATTATTAGATCTCACCTCAGCATACGACACCGTATGGACAAAAGGGATACTGTATAAACTGTCAAAAGTCGTGAAATGCAAGGAGATCATAGATCTAGTCAGAAATATGTTGATAAACAGGAGATTCAAGGTATCTCTGAATGGGAAAACAAGCAGCTACAGGACACTACAAAATGGTCTCCCCCAAGGGTCTGTGCTGGCTCCATGCCTTTTCAATTTATACATAGCGGACATCCCAAACCTGGAATCTCGTTCTTTTATGTATGCAGATGACATCGCTATCGCGGCTCACGCCAACACTTTCGAAGAACTGGAAGAAATTTTAAACAGGGATCTGGAACGACTACAACAATATTATGACAACTGGCACCTCAAAGTAAATCCGACTAAATCCGTGGCATCAATAATGCACTTGTGTAACAAAGATGCAAATCGTGAGCTAAAAGTGCAAATAAAAGGTAAATTGTTGAAAAACGATAGAACGCCAAAATATCTGGGTGTTAAGCTAGATCGCACTCTCACATATAAGAGCCACCTGTACGAAGTCGCCCAAAAAATGAAATCAAGAAACAACATCATAATGAAACTGGCAGGAACAACCTGGGGATGTTCCACTGAAACTCTACGCACATCAGCACTGGCACTTCTGTATAGTGTAGCGGAATATTGCGCACCCGTCTGGGCCCGCAGTAGGCATGTCAGATATATTGATGTGCAACTTAACGAGACAATGAGGCTCATAACAGGAACAGTAAGACCCACCCCGAAACCTTGGCTGCCCGTCCTTGCCAATATCGAACCACCCTCGATTAGACGTGAAAGAGCAATCCAGAGGTACAAAGAAAAGTTCAGGGACCTACCTCCTCCCCCTGACAGATTGATGTCAAGAAATCCCTTCTGGAAAGAACTCAAACAACAGATTGATATCGATAACCTGTGGAAACAGCAATGGCAGGAAAGCAAAGTGAATAACAGTTTCCTTATTGAGGACCCATCTCAACGAGTTCCAGGCTTCCAACTCCAACGTAGAGTGTGGGTAACTCTAAATCGTCTGCGGACAGGTGTTGGTCGGTGCGGATATTTGTTGAAAAAGTGGGGTTTCTCCCAGGACACCAATTGTGAGTGCGGAGAGAGTCAAACCATGCAGCATATAGTTGAGTGCGACGTACACGGACTTAAGGGAGGAAATCTGATGGACATACATGTGATAAGTGACCAAGCACTTTTGTGGCTGGAAACCCTGGAAATTTTATTGTAAATCATTGTTAATGTTAATTTAAATTTTTATGTTGATGTTTGTAAGTGTATCACGCTTTGCCTGTAGCTGAACGAGAAATAAATATGGCGCTGTGAATCCTAACCGGAATTAATTGTATTAGTGGTTAGCACTTACGCTTAGTTGATACTATTACTTCCGTGTGGATCCCATACTGCTGTCAATTAAAAGTAGACTTTAGTTTTACTTCGCAACAAGTTCTGTTATAGCCTCAGGCGTGCAAGCAATAGTTAGTACCGTTAAAAATTAGTGCAACGAAGGATTATTCCACGCATATACTGTAATTACTTGGAAACACGTTCTGTCTATTACTCCATGCATAAACCGCAATTGGTCTCACGCGTGCAAGCATTAGTAACATTAAAAACTAATGCAACGAAGGACTAATTACTTCGCAACAAGTTCTGTCTATAGCCTCACGCGTTCAAGTAATAGGAACGTTAAAGGTTAATGCAACGCGGGATTACTCCACGCATAAACTGTAATTACTTCGAAACAGGGTCTGCCTATAGTTACTTTTCCACACGTAACACTTACGGTAACACCTCTCCATTTTATTATCTGATTGTAAAGTTCTCTTTGCGAGAGAAATTTATGAGTTGTGAGGTATAACAATTGAATTTCAGAGTTACACTGATATTTAAAGGAAATGGTGTACATTTAATTTGTCCACATTTATTTTTTATTTGGAGAAAAATTCTGTGTTTACGCTATATAAACAAAGATGGTGGTGGGTGTGCAGTCACTGATGTATTCACTTGTATAATCTGGCGTTGCCACTGCCGTGAAGGACGGTCAGTGGAGCCGATACTTAAGAACCGCTAATCTGCAGCAAGAAGGTGGTGGATATCTCGTAAACAGAGATAAAGATAGCGGCTGCTCCAGCGTCGTTTCATAGTAAAATGTATTGTAAGTAAAACTCTTCATTCTTTTCTGATTGGCTGTGGGTCTGAATATGTCGGGTTAGCAAATATTACGATCCAGTGGCAGCTCGTACAGTTTTTATCAGTGTGCTACAATACTACAAATTCACAAAAATATATGTTAAAATAAAAGGTACTACTTACACAGTGATTGAAAATGAAGTCAATACGTCGGTGTTACTGCTGCAGAATTTATCTACAGCTTTGGATTTGAAGCCCACAACATTGGTTACGATATTCTTTTCAGTCCTTCTGCTTAACCACATCCTCGTAATTCACAACATATTCGGATAAAACGGCCAAATATTTGTAACAAGCAAGAACATAAATGACGTTGTTGATCCTGGAATAGCCGCGCAGGGTAGCCCAGCGGTCTTAGGCGTCTTGTGACGGTTCGCGCTGCTTCCCCCGTCAGAGGTTTGAGTCCTCCCTCGGGCATGGGTGTGTGTGTGTGTGTTTTGTCCTTAGCGTAATTTAGTTAAGTCAGATTAAGTTGTGTGTAAGCCTAGGGACCGATAACCACAGCAGTTTGGTCCCATAGTCCGTACCACAAATTTCCAATTTCCTAGAATCTGTTACAAATGCAAATGGGAAAAAAAGGTTAGCATACAACACCATGCGAACCTACTAACTGGACGTCTCTAACCACATTTTTTAAAGCTTTATTGACAAAAATCTTTGACACTACAATCCATGAGCATCTACATAAATACAATAAACAGCACAGCAAAAAGTATTACAACACCGGTAAGCGTTTCATTCATCACATGACAAACAGTGAGCAGATATTTAATCTCTTTACGAGCACCATAATGCATACTCTAGATGCCTTTCCAGTGACTTCTTTTCTGATTGAGCATAACAAACTCAGAACTGCAGAAAAGACAACTTTTCCCTCAATCACATGCCAGAAAGTAAGTTTTGGCATTTTTGGTGTACTACGCGCACTAATCTTGCCCTGTCAGTTAACTCGTAATGACCAGTTCGGTCTTTGTAGGGAAAAAAAAATCGAATTCAAATGTAATCGTCAGCACACCTGCGAAACTCTTTTTGAGGTTCGGAAACCACTTCATTCGCTATCAAGTTTCTTCCGTGTAAACGTGAAATGTAATGATGACAGCGTCACCGTTTATGTTAATATTATAATTTACATAATTTCCGAGTATCCACATCAAGGAAATTACTTTTCCTCTATGGGAAGAATCCTGAGTCAGGCCAGAGCAGTGTGTCAGTCTTGCAGCTTGTTTCCGAGCTTCTTGCGAGAAACACTGTTATCTTCCTGACTCGTTCCCAGTTCATTGGATGTGCACAGCAAGTGGATCTGTGCCGCAGTTTTTCACTAGACCATATCTGTCAGAGGCGCCTAATCCAGTCCCACAGAGTTTTTCATTCGTTGCAGCTGTGTCGTGCACAACTTTATACCATGTTGAAGCCACTTCTGATGAATGACTATGTAAGCCAGTGTTGTACCGAACAGCCTTCCAAGTCATGCTTGGGTGCTTCAGCTGAATTTGATTTGGGCTGTGTGTCTTTTTCCATGCGTCAACCAAGGCTTTAATCGTTAAAACTGTGTTTCGTAAAACGTTTTCGCCTAAGCAGCCTGACTGAAGATAAAACTCTCTGATATGTTTGAGTTTATGTTTTAACTTACCTGCCTTTATTGGCTGTTGCATACTTGCAAGCTGTACAAAGTAGAATAGCTTCGAAATGATGGCGTTTGGTTGCTTGTTAATAATAGTGACGGTTCTTCTTATGAATAATGCGTCTGCTTTCTTGGTGATGTCCGTTAATTTCAAACCTACCTGCTGTCCTGGCTTTGTGAGAATGGCGCAGTTTAATTTGAAGATACTGCCATTCCGCACATAGTTGATGGACATTTGCATTATTACTTTGGCGTTCGTTTTTGGAATCAGGAATATATGAGCTATGAAATACGCTTTCAGAATTGGTTATAAAAAACGACACCCCACGAAGGAATTATCCAGTGGGACAGTAACCGGTGCATCTACATCTACAAAAAAAAAGTCGCTCTAAGCACTATGGGACTTAACTTCTGACGTCATCAGTCCCCTAGAACTTAGAACTACTTAAACCTAACTAACCTAAGGACATCACACACATCCATGCCGGAGGCAGGATTCGAACCTGCGATCGTAGAAGTCGCGCGGCTCCAACTGTAGCGCCTAGAACCGCTCGGCCACTCCGGCCGGCTCAACATCTACATTTATACTCCGCAAGCCACCCAACGGTGTGTGGTGGAGGGCACTTTACGTGCTACTGTCATTACCTCCCTTTCCTGTTCCAGTCGCGTATGGGTCGCGGGAAGAACGACTGCCGGGAAGCCTCCGTGCGTGCTCGAATCTCTCTAATTTTACATTCGTGATCTTCTCGGGAGGTATAAGTAGGGGGAAGCAATATATTCGATACCTCATCCAGAAACGCACCCTTTCGAAACCTGGACAGCAAGCTACACCGCGATGCACAGCAGAGTCTGCCACTTGAGTTTGCTAAACATCTCCGTAACGCTATCACGCTTACCAAATAACCCTGTGACGAAACACACTGCTCTTCTTTGGATCTTCTCCATCTCCTCCGTCAAGCCGACCTGGTACGGATCCCACACTGATGAGCAATACTCAAGTATAAGTCGAACGAGTGTTTTGTAAGCCACCTCCTTTGTTGATGGACTACATTTTCTAAGGACTCTTCCAATGAATCTCAACCTGGCACCCGCCTTACCAACATTTATTTTTATATGATCATTCCACTTCAAATCGTTCCGTACGCATACTCCCAAATATTTTGCAGAAGTAACCAGTGTTTGTTCCGCTATCATAAATCACACAATAAAGGATCCTTCTTTCTATGTATTCGCAATACATTACATTTGTCTATGTTAAGGGTCAGTTGCCACTGCCCGCACCACGAGCCTGTCCGCTGAAGATCTTCCTGCATTTCGCTGCAATTTTCTAATGCCGCAACTTATCTGTATACTACAGCATCATCCGCGAAAAGCCGCATGGAACTTCCGACACTATCTGCTAGGTCATTTATATATATTGTGGAAAGCAATGGTCCAATAACACTCCACTGTGGCACGCCAGAGGTTACTTTAACGTCTGTAAACGTACATCAACAGACCAACGAATGACTAGAATTGCCGAAAAGTTAGATGAGTTATTCAAGAGAAAGAAAAAAATGGTTCAAATTTCTGTGAGCACTATGGGACTTAACTTCTAAGGTCATCAGTCCCCTAGAACTTACAAGGGAACCTGCCCATCGCACCTCCCTCAGATTTAGTTATAAGTTGGCACAGTGGATAGGCCTTGAAAAACTGAACACGAATCAATCGAGAAAACAGGAAGAAGTTGTATGGAGCTATGAAAAAAATAAGCAAAATATACAAACTAAGCAGTCCATGCGTAAGATAAGCAACATAAAGGATAGCGTGAGCTCAGGAGCGCCGTGGTCGCGTGGTTAGCGTGAGCAGCTGCGGAAAGGGAGGTCCTTGGTTCAAGTCTTCCCTCGAGTGAAACTTTTACTTTCTTTGTTTTCGCAAAATTGTGATCTGTCCGTTCGTTCATTGACGTCTTTGTTCACTGTAATAAGTTTAAATAATAAATTTTCGCTCGATGGAAGACTTGAACCAAGGACCTCTCGTCCCGCAGGTGCTCACGCTAACCATGGAACCACGGCGCTCCTGAGCTCACACTATCCTTTATGTTGCTTATCTTACGCATGGACTGCTTAGTTTGTATATTTTGCTTATTTTTTCATAGTTCCATACAACTTCTTCCTGTTTTCTCGATTGATCTGTGTTCAGTTTTTCAAGGCCTATCCACTGTGCCAACTTATAACTAAATCTGAGGGGGGTGCGATGGGGAGGTTCTCTTGTTAGAACTACTTAAACCTAACTAACCTAAGGACATCACACACATCCATGCCCGAGGCAGGATTCGAACCTGCGACCGTAGCTGTCGCGCGTTCCAGACTGTAGCGCCTAGAACCGCTCGGCCACCACAGCTGACCAAGAGAAAGAGCTTCACAGAAAGTGGAAGTTAATAACGCGTTGGTCTACCTCTATGGAAACAGTTAATCGGCTTAGAATTGACTGATAGAGTTGTTGGATGTCCTCCTGATGTTTGTCATGGCAAATTCTGTCCGATTGGCGCATTAGATCGTCAAAATATCAAGCTAGTTGGTGGGGCATTGTCCACAATGGTCCAGACGTTCACAACTGAGGAGCGATGCGGCGACCTCGCTGTCAAGATAGGGCTTGTCAAGCACAAAGACAAGCAGTAGAATTTGTCGCCATGTGGCTGCTCCCACTATCTTGCTGAAACGTAAGCCTAGGATAGCTTGCCGCAAATGGCAACAAAACAGGGCGTAGAATACCGTCGACGTCCCGCGGTGCTGTAAGGATGACCGCGGATGACAACCAGAGGGGTCCTGCTGTGAAATGTAACAGCACGGCAATCACCTCTGGTTGTCGGACCGTGTGGTGGGTGACAGTCGGGTTGGTGTCTCTCCGCTTGTCCAGCGCGTCTCCAGAAACGTCTTCGCTGGTGATCGGTACCCAGTTCGAAGCGGGCCTAATCACTGAAGGCAATTCTACTCCAGTCAATGAGACTGCAGGCCGGAAACGTGGCTGGAGACGCACCGGCAGGAGTGGGATACCAACCTCACTGTCGCCCGCCATGCAGTCTGACAACCAGAGGTGTCATTTCGTAGCAGGACCACTTTGTCATCCGCGGCACCCTCAGAGCACAGTGGTACGTCGACCATATTCTACGCCCCGGTTTGTTGTACTTCATGCAAAGCCATTCTGTGCTTACCTATCAGCAGGATAATGCTCCTCCACACACGACAAGAGTTTCTCCTACTTGTCTTCAAGCTTACCAAACCCTACCTTGGCCACTAAGGTCGCCGCGTAACTCCTCAATTCAAAAGTTTGGAGCATTATGGGCAGGGACCTCCAGCCAATTCGGAATTTTGGCATTCTAATGCGCCAATTGGACAGAATTTGGCACATTATCCCTCAGCAGGACATTTAACAACTCTTATCATTCAGTGCAAAGCCGAATGACTGCTTGCGTAAGGGCCAGAGGTGGACCGAAGCGTTATTGAGTTGCTCAATTTCTGAAGCTCTTTCTTTTGAATAAATCACCCAATTTTTCTGAAACTGTAGTAATTTTTTTGTCTGTGCACCTGCTTAGCTGGGTGGTAACGTGCTCACCTCCCATGCAAGCGGGTCCGGGTTCGATTCCCGGGCGGGTCGGCGATTTCCTCCGCTCGGGTGCTGGGTGTTGTGTTGTCCTCACCATCATTTCCTCCTCATCACCGGCGCGTAAGTCGCCCAATGTGGCGTCGAATGAAATAAGACTTGCACCTGAAGCCTGAACTTCTCCAAACAGGGGCCTCCCGGCCAACGATGCCATTCGCTCATTTCCATTTTGTTTGTCTGTTCATGTACATCACGTCTACGGATTTGAGTCCCTTTTGAATAATTCCTTCCTGGTGTGTACTGTTATTTTTTGTCTTCGAGTTTACGTAAGTGCCTTAAATATTGACTTTTTGAACAGTATTGTTGGACCACCAGGTGTTTTGCATGTTGCCCATCGTTTCCTTCCAGTTATTCGAGGCCATTTTTAATGGACAAGCCTATTAAAATTCTTAGGGTTTTGTGGTTTTCCACCATCGTCACTCATGGTACTTCAACGGTTCGGATCCTCTGACGTTTAGTAGTTTCCACTTTCCCTCATTTATTTTTGCACATGAGGCTGAACAACATTTTGTCATTTTCTGTTTACAGTCCGTCTGTATCAATTTCACGTCGTAGGAGAACAGCATCATCGGCGTAAGCTCTTAAAGTGAGACTGTAAAACCCGGCAGTGTGTGGATCTGAAATCGTAACGGAACACACCTCTTAACACTCGATGTTAAATTTTAATTGCCCAACGGAATCGCTATCCCAAAATGAACCTAACATGGAATCCTAAGGTTGGCAGTTGCTATTAAATGTTCTGAATGACTATTTTTACTCAGATGACGAATAATAATAATAATAATAATAATAATAATGAATTGCAGGAAACTACAAATTACATTAAATGAAGTACAAATAAAATAAACTGATGCTTTGTTACACTGAAAGTAATGACAAAGCATAAGACTCAGTGACATGATTATTAGAGAAAGTGCTTGCAATAAACGTATGAAGCAATTGTCGGTGGGGGGTAGCTGCACATTCAAACACTAAGACGAATGGAACCCATCAAATGTTTCACTTACTCCAGTTGTCGATCGCATAATAAATGAAAACGATAGTAACACTGCAACCAGAGAATTAACGGCAACTGTGGCAACGGTACGTCCCCTTTGCGAACATCAACGCCCACCTATCTCCGGTTCTGAATCATATTCTCACCAATCTGCTGTGGCGTCAAGTCAGCTTTGCGTGGTTGCATCTGAAGAACCAGAATCTCGCTCGTCAGGACTCGGGCACCGTGAAGTCCGATCCACCGTCTGAAATCAGAGTCCTCGACGTCTAAACCAGCAACGATCCACCTTCTACATCCAAAACAAATGCGTCCATTTTCACGTATCCATGCTTCCGAGTCTACTCGTTGCGCCCTTCCAGCCGCAACCACCACTCAAGAAATATGTTAGAGCATGACTCTAGGAATATACTACAATGCCCTACGTATCACTCACACAGGGATCGTGAGTATAGGATTAGAATAATTACTGCACGCACGGAAGGTTCAAACTGTCTTTCTTCCCGCGCTACGTACGTGAGTGGAACTTGAAGAAACCCTAATAACTGGTACTATGGGACTACCCTCTGCCATGCGCCTCACTTGGGTTTGCAGCGTATAGATGTAGATGTAGATGTAGAATACCGTGAAAACTGCCACGTTTAATAAATCCCCACTACTAAATGTCTCCAGAAGCGGGCCAGTCACAACACATCTTCCTCATCAGTTTGCTTTAGAAATTCCTGCCTGACGCCAGTAGGCGAAACGCCACAGCAGATTGGCGAGAACCCGCGATAGGTGGTCGTTAATGTTTGCAAAGGGGGCATACCGTTGCCGCAGTACTGTTAATCCCAGTTCCAGACTAGTATCGTTTTCATTTATTATCCAACCAACCACTGGAGTAAGAAAAACATCTCGTTGCACTGCATTAGTATTAGAGTGATCGAATGTGCAGCTAGGATACGGTAGTGATCTCCCCAGTTGCTTCATACCTTTATTGCAATCACTTTTTCTAATAGTCATGTCACTGAGTCTTATGCTGTGTCATTGCTTTTAATATAATAAATCATCAGTTTAACTTTATTTGCATTTCATTTTAAATAACGTGTAGTTCCTTCAATTCATTATTATATTATTTGTCGACTGAGTACAAATAACCATTCTGTAGGATTTTTTAGCAATTCCCCGCCTTACGATTTCATGTTAGGGACATTTTTGAGGTAGCAGTAACGCTGGACAGTCAAAATGTAACGTCGAGTCTTAAGGGGTGTGTGACGGAGTCTGGGCAGTTCCACTATTCCGGTTCGATTTCACACGTCCACACGTCTCGGAGTTTCGCAAAGATCGTTCCCGAAATGATCAGAGGAGTTAGTTTTTCATTCAGTCTCCTGAAAATTGGTTCCAGCGACGGCACAAAAAGCGACATGGGAATTGGACTACCTTGCGGCACATCTCTTTGTATTGTGATGGCCCTTTTCATCTGTCCATTAATTATTTGCACAGACCTTTCTTCAGATCTTGTTTGTTTTAATAACTGTTCTAGATAGTGGTGATTTACTCGGTTTGAAGATTTACAGAAGCCAACAAGAATACAGCACATTTTACGTTACTTATTGCAGCAACTGGCGTAATATCTCGACACTCTGAGATCGGCGTAATGATGCAGCGTCCCAGAAGACCATATTGATGTTTATCATTTGTCAAATACAGACGTCGTTCTGCTGTTAACTGCTCGGGCAGTCATTTTATATTAAATGTTAGTAAAGTTTTTGGACACTTGTTATATATTTTCTTCTGACTTTTTCCCTTCTTCACTAGAACAATTTTTCCTTGTTTCAGATGTGTCGCAACAACACCTCCTCTCATCATTGCGTTGTTTAAAATATCAGTAAAAGTTGATCCGATGATATTCCAGAGTTTTCTGTGGGAGGCTGTCCCATCAAGGCAATTTGTAGGATGGTGACTTGGAGATTGATTCGAAAATCTCCTCTGCACTAAAATTAGCAAGAAATCAACTTCTCTCATCGTTCGTAATCTCTCTGTTAAAAACGTGTACCATTTTGTCGATCGAAACAGCATCTGTGTTATCAGATAGTATAACTGTTCGTAATGTTGTTAGATTTCTCAGACAATTCCGTTTTGGTTTGTGAGTAACATCCCACTGTCTGTTTCTAAGTCTTCAATGAATGTACATCTGCAGTTTCTCTGATGTCCGAATAAATGGTACATTGATGCCGATTCATTTTCTACGAGGGCTATCCACAAAGTACATTACGTTTTGGAATTAAAAATAAATAAAGTATTGGAATTTTTTTTTGTTATATACAGATGAAAGCCACACTTAAATACTACTTTTCTACATAGTTGCCATTTAAATTAAGGCACTTACCGTAGCGATGGACGAGCTTGGAAATTCCTTCGTCGTAAAATTCGGCCGCCTGCGCCTTCAACCACGTGGTTACCTCTTTTGGGACAGACAAGGTGTGATTTTTGTGGATTTCCTGGAAAGAGGCACTACAATAAACTCTCAAACGTATTGCCAAACTCTGCACAACCTCAGACGAGCAATACAAAACAAGCGCAGGGGAAAGTTGGGCTCAAAGATCTTGCTGATTCACGACAACGCCCGGGCCCACACGGCAAATGCCACTCGGAAGTTCTCGAATCTTTTAAGTGGGAGTTGTTTCCTCATCCGCCGTACAGTTCCGACATGGCACCGAGCGACTTCCACTTACTCCCAGCAATGAAGAAGTGGTTGGCTGTGCAGCGTTTTGATGACGACGCACAGCTTCAAGAAGAGGTAACCACGTGGTTGAAGGCGCAGGCGGCCGAATTTTACGACGAAGGAATTTCCAAGCTCGCCCATCGCTACGATAAGTGCCTTAATTTAAATGGCAACTATGTAGAAAAGTAGTATTTAAGTGTGGCTTTCATCTGTATATAATAAAAAAAATTCCAATACTTTATTTATTTTTAATTCCAAAACGTAATGTACTTTGTGGATAGCCCTCGTATAAGAGATCTAGTCTTGAGACTTCCCATTTGTTTCATTTAATAATCACTGGTTAAGCCATTATTCGTTTAGTAAGTAGGCTGTTTAGGTTTTTATGTCGGTAACGCCACGTAGGGCTCTGTATGAAAATCACTGGCTGTGCTGTGTGCAGTCTGTGGCTGGTTTACATTGTTGTTTGCTATTGTAGTGTTGGGCAGTTGGCTGTTAACAGCGCGTAGCGTTGCGCAGTTGGAGGTGAGCCGCCAGCAGTGGTGGATGTGGGGAGAGAGATGGCGGAGTTTTGAGAGCGGATGATCTAGACGTGTGTCCATCAGAGACAGTAAATTTGCAAGACTGGATGTCTTGAACTGATATATATTATGACTTTTGAACACTTTTAAGGTAAATACATTGTTTGTTCTCTATCAAAATCTTTCATTTGCTAACTATGCCTATCGGTAGTTAGTGCCTTCAGTAGTTAGAATCTTTTATTTAGCTGGCAGTATTGGCGCTCGCTGTATTGCAGTAGTTTGAGTAACGAGGATTTTTGTGAGGTAAGTGATTCATGAAAGGTGTAGGTTATTGTTAGTCAGGGCCATTCTTTTGTAGGGATTATCAAAAGTCAGATTGCGTGGCGCTAAAAATATTGTGTCAGTTTAAGCACAGTTATTGATAATTTTTCTAAGGGGACGTTTCATAGTTTCATCTCCTTGATTTGCGCGTGTGTCACACTGGATTTATCATACAGCTCCCTCAGTACTGTGTAGTTCTCAGACAACCTCTTAATGTCTCTTGCTTTTTGAGCTCCACAATAAATTAAACTTCGTCTTAGTCTGGTCCATCACTCTGCTTTAGAATAATGTATATTAATTGACTGTAGACAGATGTACACGTGTCGCTGATAAATTCGACTATTTCAGTGTTCCAGATGCTAAATGTTGAGCACCCGCTGGGATCTATACATCGTGGAGTACGGTTTATCAGCTGAAGGATTCTTTCACGTATCTAATGCTGTACAGGCCATAATCGGTATGCCAGTCACGGAAGTTCGCCTTGAGCATTGAGGCGATCATCCCCCGACGCATCAGCTTGAAGAAGCTTGTTTGGGAAAACGCCGTGTTCTGCTGCGTGAAAGCCGGACGGGTTGGCCGAGCGGTTCTAGGCGCTACGGTCTGGAACCGCGCGACTGCTACGGTCGCAGGTTCGAATCCTGCCTCGGGCATGGATGTGTGTGATGTCCTTAGGTTAGCTAGGTTTAAGTAGTTCTAAGTTCTAGGGGACTGATGACCTCAGAAGTTAAGTCCCTTAGTGCTCAGAGCCATTTGAACCATCTGCTGCGTGAAGATGTCCGTAACTGCCTGCAGCACATCCTCGTTCGACCAGAATCGTCGACCCTTGAAGGCTATTTTTAAGGGACCGAAAGCGTGATAATCGCATGGGGGAAAATCAAGACCATAGCGCGGGTGTTCGAGTGTTCTCCATTTGAGTTGGCGTAACTTATCCCACACCGGCCTCTCCTATCGAATTGCGAGCAGCTCGGAACTTCGGGCACCATTCCACAATTATGATTTTCGACAGACACGCTGCCCCATACAGATTCTTCATTCTCCGATGGATGTCTGCTGGTGTTTGTCTTGTGGCACCCAAGAAAAGCATAACATCACGTTGGTCCTGTTTCGACGCATTTGGCAATAAAGTCGTCATAGTTTACATTTCCGCGTTTACTGCATGCATGTCGCCAAGATACAAATTCTACACTAATCCCTTGCCTTCATTTTTTGCTTATATACCCACATCAGTCACGCTATGTTGTCTATATGCTGCAGAGATACCCTCAAAAGGAAACGTTTTGATCTGCTCGTCCTTATAGTTTCAGATGCATACATTCTGTCTAGCTGGCCGCATCAAGGTGAGGTGAAAAACATATATTTCACTAAGGAGGTATGCTTCAGTTCCCAAGTGTTTCTTGGCCATTTTGGTATCTATTTCATGTTAACTCCTTGCAAAAGTTGAAGTTAGTTTTTTTAATACACATTTAAAATCGCTGACTATTAAAAGGTTTTTGGTCAAGAGGTAAATAATGTCATCTTTGCCAAAAAATCGGATCTCTCTAACTTGTTGCTGTTGCTGGACGACACGTACAGATTAGTTTAGGCAGCACAGTACACAGTACAGCCTATCTCTCGACCTGAATCTAAGGCCTCGATATTATGTACTGAAATGCCCTCTTTAATAAGATAGCTGTCCCATGTGCTATGTTGAATGATGTTTTAAAACCAGGTATTGATAAATTGAAAAAAGTGACTTTCTTAACATAACTATATGAGTCATAGATGAACTGTTGGAGAGATGCAGTTTTTAATTCAGATTTTATTATATTAATCATAAGCTTGAGTCGCAGTCACAGAGAAACTCGGTAATGGTGACTAAAAGACCGTGCTCTAATTCCGTCTCCATTTAAGTTTCAGATGGAACTGTTTTGGAGTTTTTGTTCGTCTTCCGTACTGTACTGACATTTGGCTGCATTCCGTTTTTATTCCAATGCCAGTCATTAATATCTCAACAGGCACAATGCCATACTAAACACATACAACATTTAACAATATTATTATTTATTGTTAGGATGTCCGGGAAGCTTTTTCAGCGAATGTGACATTGACACTTAATTACAAGAAATCGTTCGAAGGCTGCCATGTTTGTGTTAAATCTCCTATGCGCCAAAAACAACACAAGTAATATAAACCTGCAAGCAAGTGAAACATAGCGCTTCTCGACTGGTTTTCCAGTTCTGACTTTTGGTGGTCACTCGGTAGAGCTCAGACAACATGATGGGGATATTTCCGTTCTTGCACCTACTGACGTGGCGTTATGAGCATTGAAGCGTAGTTACTGACGGCACTAGGCCCACGAGAAAGACGCGCTGTGGCGCATACGTCACAAAACGTGACTTGCGTGTCTTACTAGTGTCAGCAGCCGTCTCTCACAGGGAACGAATAACGATTTCAGACGAGTTTAAAAATTCTTGACTGCGTGTTTATATGAATTCAAGTTCTCGGTAGCACACGACAAAAGTAAGATCTTTAGCGGCTATCTTTTCAATTAAATATTGATTTCCCGTGGGCTCTGCACGGAGCCGAACGTCCCCGAAGTGTGGCGGACAAGCCTAGTAGTGTGACGTCACAATTTCTTTGCGAGGCCCATATACCTCGTTGGCCTCGTTGCCGGCAGGGATGACGTCACATCAGAGCATGCGCAGTCACAAACAGATAGCTGCGCCCTCGACACTGGTTTCTAGTTATCATGGAGAGAGCTCTACAGAACATGTTTTCGTCAGTGTTGTTTGAATATCAGCTTACACTGGAAGAAAAATGGCGTAATTTTAGCGCGATTTCCGGTGGCAATTGGCCGTGTGGCATGACGGGAATTAGTATGCGCATGCGCGACGAAATCCACTTTCATTTGAATGGGTTCGTTAACAAGCAAAACTGGCGCATTTGGGGGACTGACAATCCGCATTTCGCGGTAGAGAAGTCTCTTCACCGTCAGCAGGTGACTGTAGGGTGTGCAATGTACAGTCACGGAATAATCAGTGCGAAGTTCCTTGATGACACGGTGACTTGCGAGCGGTATGTGAAGGTTTTGGAAGATGATTTCATCCCCATTACCCAAAGTGACCCTGATTTCGACAAGATGTGGTTCACGCAAGATGGAGCTAGACCTCATTGAAGCAGGAGAATGTTTGATGTCCTGGAGGAGCACTTTGGGGACAGCATTCTGGTTCTGGTGCACCCAGAGCCACGGACATGGGCCTCGACTGGCCGCCATATTCTCCGCATCTGAACACATTCGACTCCTTTTTGTGGGGCTGTTAAAGACAAGGTGTACAGCAGTAACACCAAAACCACTGTTAACCTGAAAACAGCCATTCAGGAAGTCATCGACAACGTCGATATTCGGACACTTTAGCGGCTCATGTTGAATTTCTCTGTTCGTCTCCGCCACATCATCGTCAATGATGGCAGCCATATCGAATATCTCACAACCTAAATCCGAATATGTTTACATGTTGAATGAAGTGAGTGCACGCCGTAGTCTGTAACTAATTTACATTGTTTTAAATATCGTTCAATAATTGTCATCCTTTATGTCTTCAGAACAGTAAAATTGCTCATTCATGATCGTCTAAAATATGACAGAATATAGTTCTTTTAGAATCTTGAATAGTTCGTGATTGAATTATTTCCTTCTGGTACTGCCTTGTCCGATGTATTTCCAGCTTCTTCTTCTTCCCAGTGTCTTCTACCAATGCCTTAAAATAATTCTTCTTACATTTAATCTCTTCTCTCTGGTCTGAGGTCATTAGTACTCGTGATTTCCTTTTCTGTGTGCATCTTCGAAAAATAAAATCTTCTTCTTGAAGTGTTATCAAATTATAGCAGCAATAGTGCAGCATTCGTCTTCTAGAATGCTCGAAGATCTTACCATTCTCTTGAAAACAACAGCCCTCTCCGTCTGAAGTTACTGACTGTGTTACTGTCCAAACTTCTCATTATTCCACCATACCTTACTACCCGCTGTCTTCAATTGTAGAAAGCGTCGATCGAAACCTGCCTGCGTTAAAAAAAAACTTGGCTTTTAATAGCATTCACCATGAAACAAGTACGGCTAGTCTAACTTTCTTGATGTTTAGTTACTCCTTGACCTCACCACTGGCCAATCGGTGTTCGAGTAATTATCTCCACCCTGAAAAGGTGGCCCTGGAGGTCATTACCGAAAAGTGGAAACATCCGTCTAGGAATTTAGACCTCGTACACCAGAAACAGATGCGCCACCGTTATAACGAAGGCAATCGCCCCTTTAGGGTGGAGCCTGGAGACAACGTTTTCGTTCTTAATTTTGCAGGTGGGGGAGAGTGTAAGAAGGCTGTTGTGGACTGGCAAGACAGCCAATCCAAAGTGACGGGTAACCGAAAGGCACGCGTTTAAACTCACGCAGGCTGGCGTGAGGTCTGAAACAGGATACGTAATGAATGCTATAAAGAGAAGTACGTAGCTGCTGGAATACTTAACTTTAATCCACAATTGGTGAACATTGGTCTTGTTGATACAGTATGCGTCATTAGATACATAGCAAAGGATACATGGCGCCTTGCTAGGTCGTAGCAATTGACTTAGCTGAAGGCTATGCTAACTATCGTCTCGGCAATTGAAAGCGTAATTCTCAGTGAACCTTTCCTAGCAACGTCGGCTGTACAACTGGGGCGAGTGCTAGGAAGTCTCTCTAGACCTGCCGTGTGGCGGCGCTCGGTCTGCAATTACTGACAGTGGCGACACGCGGGTCCGTCGTATACTAATGGACCGCGGCCGATTTAAGAGCTACCACCTAGCAAGTGTGGTGTCTGGCGGTGACACCACAAAGGCTGTTTCAAATAAGTTGTCCCCGCGGTTCTTAACTCGGTCAGTTTGTTGGTCCAGAATATTCGGACAGGAAAGATCTCTTCAGTCCGTGTGTCACAGGTGAAGGGGGGTAGCTTTCTTCCTCATCCGGTTACAGAAAAGGGGAGCGGACTCTTGCGGTTTTCTGTGGGCGAGGATGGCCAGTGTGGTTCGCCTGCAGTGTATCGATTCGGCTTCGTGCCGTCTCCGTTGCGCACTTTGGTCAGTCTGCAGCGCCGTCTGGTGGCCCTTTCGCGCCGCTGGGAGATGGCTCAGAGCCGGCGATGGAAGTTCGAAACGGAAACCAGGCAAGAGCAGACTTCAGCTTCTTCCGGGCGCTGCCTGGCGTTTATTTCCCTGCTGCTCTGCGATGGGAAGGCTGTGTTGCCAACAGCTCTTCGTTATTTCTTCAGTGAGCCGAGCCGCATTGCGAGCAGGCGTAGTGCATCCCTGTGTTTTCTTGGTTCAAATGGCTCTGAGCATTATGAGACTTACCTTCTAAGGTCATCAGTCCCCTAGAACTTAGAACTAATTAAACCTAACTAACCTAAGGACATCACACACATCCATGCCCGAGGCAGGATTCGAACCTGCGACCGTAGTAGAGTGATCTGCTGGAAGGAGATAGTTTCGGTTCCCTCGGAATTGCTGAACTCTGGTTCTGTCAGCTGTTGAGGTTCGCAATGGCGACTGAGTTTTGTTCAGCATAACGAGGTAGATTTTGGAGTGGTGGCGGAAGTGTTCTGGTGATGGAACGATGGGCCGTTAGTACGAATATTTGGTGTCTTGTTGGCCATTCCTCTTGCTCCTAATTTGACAATATGTTTCTCGTACAGTACCTTGTACGGCGCCAGTGAACTTGAAATGAAAGTGATTTGTGTTTTCATATTTTTGTTAGTAGCAAGTTTCGTAATGGAAAAAAATAAAAGGTATTTAAATGATGCGGGCTATAAATGGAAAGTAATATCATATGCAGAAGAATATGGAAACAGAACGGCTGAGCGGCATTTCGGCCCTTCACCAACACAAAAAAGCATTCGCGACAAGCGGGCTAGTAAAGAAGGACTGAAAAAGAAAGAACGGGGAGACTATATGTGCAAATAGAAGGTTGAATGCAAAATGGCCAAAACTAGCAGATGACGTATTGAAATGGATTCAAAGATACCATCAAAACGGCATTGGAATCAATAGGAAAATGATTCAAATACACGCTCGTAAGCTAGCACAACAGTGGAACTTAACAGACTAAAAAGTGTGAAGTATGTTGGTGCTACAGGTTTAAGAAGCGTCATGGACTTAGCATGCGAACCAAAACCAAAATAACTCAGAAAATGACACAAGAGTATTAAGAGAAAATATTGTTTTCCATTGCTTTGTTATTCAATATCAAAAGAAAACCACTAAGGAACTAAGGCAGATAGCAAATAGGGACGAAACTCCTCTGAGACTTAATATGCCGAGTAACAGAACTGTTGCCATTAAAGATGCTACAACTGTAACTTTAAAAACAAGCGGACATGAAAAAAATGCACTACACTGTTGTCATTTCGTCTGACGGTACTAAACTTAATTCAATGATCATTTTCAAGCGCGAAACAGCGGAAAAAACCTTCTGAAATACTGCTGTATGTTGTTCTTCACGTACATGACAAGGATTGGATGGACGAGGCTGGTATACAATTGTGGATTACCAAAGTGTGGAAGAGAAGGAAAGATGCTTTATTGAAGAAGAGTTCCCTTCTTGTGCTGAATCGGTTTAGCAGTCATTTTAAAACTCCTGCGAAAGAGAAACTGAGACGGGGAAAGACAGAATTTGTTGTTATTTCGAGAGGACTTATTTCACAATTGCAACCTCTTGACATTTCGATAAATAAACCATTTAAGCTGTGTATAAGAGATCTCAAAAATGAGATCGACAGGAAGTGCAAAATGGCTAAGTAGGGATGGCTAGAGGACAAATGTAAGGATGTAGAGGCTTGTCTCACTAGGGGTAAGATAGATACTGCCTACAGGAAAATTAAAGAGACCTTTGGAGAGAAGAGAGCCACTTGTATGAATATCAAGAGCTCAGATGGCAACCCAGTTCTAAGCAAAGAAGGGAAGGCAGAAAGGTGGAAGGAGTATATAGAGGGTTTATACGAGGGCGATGTACTTGAGGACAATATTATGGAAATGGAAGAGGATGTAGATGAAGAAGAAATGGGAGATAAGATACTGCGTGAAGAGTTTGACAGAGCACTGAAAGACCTGAGTCGAAACAAGGCCCGCGGAGTAGACAACATTCCATTAGAACTACTGATGGCCTTGGGAGAGCCAGTCATGACAAAACTCTACCATCTGGTGAGCAAGATGTATGAGACAGGCGAAATACCCACAGACTTCAAGAAGAATACAATAATTCCAATCCCAAAGAAAGCAGGTGTTGACACATGTGAAAATTACCGAACTATTAGTTTAATAAGTCACAGCTGCAAAATACTAATGCGAATTGTTTACAGACGAATGGAAAAACTGGTAGAAGTGGACCTCGGGGAAGATCAGTTTGGATTCCGTAGAAATGTTGGAACACGTGAGGCAATACTAACCCTACGACTTATCTTAGAAGAAAGATTAAGAAAAGGCAAACCTACGTTTCTAGCATTTGTAGACTTAGAGAAAGCTTTTGACAACGTTAAATGGAATGCTCTCTTTCAAATTCTGAAGGTGGCAGAGGTAAAATACAGGGAGCGAAAGGCTATTTACAATTTGTACAGAAACCAGATGGCAGTTATAAGAGTCGAGGGGCATGAAAGGGAAGCAGTGGTTGGGAAAGGAGTGAGACAGGGTTGAAGACTCTCCCCGATGTTATTCAATCTGTATATTGAGCAAGCAGTAAAGGAAACAAAAGAAAAATTGGGAGTAGGTATTAAAATTCACGGAGAAGAAGTAAAAACTTTGAGGTTCGCCGATGACATTGTAATTCTGTCAGAGACAGCAAAGGACTTGGAAGAGCAGTTAAACGTAATGGACAGTGTCTTGAAAGGAGGATATAAGATGAACATCAACAAAAGCAAAACGAGGATAATGAAATGTAGTCAAATTAAATCGGGTGATGCTGAGGGGATTAGATTAGGAAATGAGACACTTAAAGTAGTAAAGGAGTTTTGCTATTTAGGGAGTAAAATAACTGATGATGGTCAAAGTAGAGAGGATATAAAATGTAGACTGTCAATGGCAAGGAAAGCGTTTCTCAAGAAGAGAAATTTGTTAACATCGAGTATAGGTTTAAGTGTCAGGAAGTCGTTTCTGAAAGTATTTGTATGGAGTGTAGCCATGTATGGAAGTGAAACATGGACGATAACTAGTTTGGACAAGAAGAGACTAGAAGCTTTCGAACTGTGGTGCTACAGAAGAATGCTGAAGATAAGGTGGGTAGATCACGTAACTAATGAGGAGGTATTGAATAGGATTGGGGAGAAGAGAAGTTTGTGGCACAACTTGACTAGAAGAAGGGATCGGTTGGTAGGACATGTTCTGAGGCATCAAGGGATCACAAATTTAGCATTGGAGTGCAGCGTGGGGGGTAAAAATCGTAGAGGGAGACCAAGAGATCAATACACTAAGCAGATTCAGAAGGATGTAGGTTGCAGTAGGTACCGGGAGCTGAAGAAGCTTGCACAGGATAGAGTAGCATGGAGAGCTGCATCAAACCAGTCTCAGGACTGAAGACCACAACAACAACAACAAGAGAGGAATGGAACAAACGGACGGTAGATGAACCCAAAATGAATTTAATCCGAAGGGAGCTTTAAAACGACCTACAGTCAAACAGCTGTGTCACTGTATGAAACAGTTGTGGCCTACAGCGAGAGAAGACATTATTGTTAAATTGTCAAGAAAGTGCGGAGCAATTAACGTTCTCGATGACAGCGAAGACCATCTTATATGTGAAGAGGACAATCATGCCAACGAAAAGGAAGAGGAAGAAGAAAGTTCAGATGACGATGGTCAGGGATTTTAAACGTGAGTTTGGTTTTGTGAACACTTTTTAGTCTGGGTTTACAATATAATAATAAAAATTTTTAAAATGTTATTTTTTTAAAAATATATTGTTTTAAAATTAATGGGGGTCTTATAGTCGATAGCGTCATACAGTCCGTAAAATACGGTATACAGGGTGATTCAAAAAGAATACCACCACTTTAAAAATGTGTATTTAATGAAAGAAACATAATATAACCTTCTGTTATACATCATTACAAAGAGTATTTAAAAAGGTTTTTTTTCACTCAAAAACAAGTTCAGAGATGTTCACTATGGCCCCCTCCAGACACTCGAGCAATATCAACCCGATACTCCAACTCGTTCCACACTCTCTGTAGCATATCAGGCGTAACAGTTTGGATAGCTGCTGTTATTTCTTGTTTCAAATCATCAATGGTGGCTGGGAGAGGTGGCCGAAACACCATATCCTTAACATACCCCCATAAGAAAAAATCGCAGGGGGTAAGATCAGGGCTTCTTGGAGGACAGTGATGAAGTGCTCTGCCACGGGCTGCCTGGCGGCCGATCCATCGCCTCGGGTAGTTGACGTTCAGGTTTCATAACTAACCTTTTTCGTAGGACTCTCCATACAGTTGATTATGGAATTTGCAGCTCTCTGATAGCTCTGCGAGTCGATTTCCCTGGGCTGCGAACAAATGCTTGCTGGATGCGTGCTACATTTTCATCACTCGTTCTCGGCCGTCCAGAACTTTTCCCTTTGCACAAACACCCATCCTCTGTAAACTGTTTATACCAACGTTTACTACACCACCTATCAGGAGGTTTAACACCATACTTCGTTCGAAATGCACGCTGAACAACTGTCGTCGATTCACTTCTGCCGTACTCAATAACACAAAAAGCTTTCTGTTGAGCGGTCGCCATCTTAGCATCAACTGACGCTGACGCCTAGTCAGCAGCGCCTCAAGCGAACAAATGTACAACTAAATGAAACTTTATAGCTCCCTTAATTCACCGACAGATAGTGCTTAGCTCTGCCTTTTGTCGTTGCAGAGTTTTAAATTCCTAAAGTTGTGGTATTCTTTTTGAATCACCCTGTATAATATCTTTAGATCAAATGACGTAGTACTGTTCTTTTTTATTTCGAGTCAGGTGTGGCTGCCAGCCGTTGTATCTTTTAGGCGGAGCGCTGTTTGCAGGTAACGAGTTTCGGCCTGTCTAACTTTCCGCGCTCTCACTTGTCCGTCTTAAAAAGGGCGGCGCTAGTTCTATGTTGTGCTTCCTCGTCACGCAGCCGCCATTACTGACGCTTGTGTGCGATCCGTTCCGGACTGGCTGATCTCCGCTCTCTATCTTGAAACAGCTCATCTCATAATCTGTTCCAACATGGGATTGTACCAGTGTAATTTGCTATAGTATCCTAGCTATCATATGCCATTCATTCACAACTTTAGTGTACAGGGTTATTACAAATGATTGAAGCGATTTCACAGCTCTACAATAACTTTATTATTTGAGATATTTTCACAATGCTTTGCACACACATACAAAAACTCAAAAAGTTTTTTTAGGCATTCACAAATGTTCGGTATGTGCCCCTTTAGTGATTCGGCAGACATCAAGCCGATAATCAAGTTCCTCCCACACTCGGCGCAGCATGTCCCCATCAATGAGTTCGAAAGCATCGTCGATGCGAGCTCGCAGTTCTGGCACGTTTCTTGGTAGAGGAGGTTTAAACACTGAATCTTTCACATAACCCCACAGAAAGAAATCGCATGGGGTTAAGTCGGGAGAGCGTGGAGGCCATGACATGAATTGCTGATCATGATCTCCACCACGACCGATCCATCGGATTTCCAATCTCCTGTTTAAGAAATGCCGAACATCATGATGGAAGTGCGGTGGAGCACCATCCTGTTGAAAGATGAAGTCGGCGGTGTCGGTCTCCAGTTGTGGCATTAGCCAATTTTCCAGCATGTCCAGATATACGCGTCCTGTAACGTTTTTTTTGCAGAAGACAAAGGGGCCGTAAACTTTAAACCGTGAGATTGCACAAAACACGTTAACTTTTGGTGAATTGCGAATTTGATGCACGAATGCGTGAGGATTCTCTACCGCCCAGATTCGCACATTGTGTCTGTTCACTTCACCATTAAGAAAAAATGTTGCTTCATCACTGAAAACAAGTTTCGCACTGAACGCATCCTCTTCCATGAGCTGTTGCAACCGCGCCGAAAATTCAAAGCGTTTGACTTTGTCATCGGGTGTCAGGGCTTGTAGCTATTGTAAACGGTAAGGCTTCTGCTTTAGCCTTTTCCGTAAGATTTTCCAAACCGTCGGCTGTGGTACGTTTAGCTCCCTGCTTGCTTTATTCGTCGACTTCCACGGGCTACGCGAGAAACTTGCTCGCACGCGTTCAACCGTTTCTTCGCTCACTGCAGTCCGACCCGTTGATTTCCCCTTACAGAGGCATCCAGAAGCTTTAAACTGCACCTACCATCGCCAAATGGAGTTAGCAGTTGGTGGATCTTTGTTGAACTACGTCGTTGCACTGTTATGACTGACTGATGTGAGTGCATTTCAAGCACGACATACGCTTTCTCGGCTCCTGTCGCCATTTTGTCTCAGTGCGCTCTCGAGCGCTGTGGCGGCAGAAACCTGAAGTGCGGCTTCAGCCGAACAAAACTTTATGAGTTTTTCTACGTATCTGTAGTGTGTCGTGACCATATGTTAATGAATGGAGCTACAGTGAATTTATGAAATCGCTTCAATCATTTGTAATAGCCCTGTATTGTAGTCTGCATGTGTCTGGCTTTTTCAACCGTGGGGCAGCGACGGGCATCGTTATGCTGTTGAAGTGTTTGGCCACACCTTGCGGGTGGTCGCCTGTTCAGTCATTTCGGTGTGGTGATGCCTTACTATGTAACTGGCTGATTACCAAGCATTAATTTCAGGGAATTATCATTTTAATATCTTTTAAATTGTTTGTTTTAGTGAATATCCAGAATTTTATATGATTAATTACAGCTGCCCCACGCCCTTCTCGTTGAACCATGGACATTGCCGTTGGTAGGAAGGCTTGCGTGCCTCAGCGATACAGATGGCCGCACCGTAGGTGCAACCAAAATGGAGGGGAATCTGTTGAGAGGCCAGACAAACGTGTGGTTCCTGAAGAGGGGCAGCAGCCTTTTCAGTAGTTGCAGGGGCCACAGTCTGGATGACTGACTGATCTGGCCTTGTAACACTAACCAAAATGTCCTTGCTGTGCTGGTAGTGCAAACGGCTGAAAGCAAGGGGAGACTACAGCCGTGATTTTTGCCGAAGGCATGCAGCTTTACTGTATGGTTAAATGATGATGGCGTCCTCTTGAGTAAAATATTCCGGAGGTAAAATAGTCCCCCATTCGGATCTGCGGTCGGCGACTACTCAGGAGAACGTCCTTATCAAGAGAAAGAAAACTGGCGTTCTACGTAGCGGAGCGTGGAATGTGAGGTCCCTTAATCGCGCAGGTAGTTCCCAAAATTTTAAAAGGGAAATGCATAGGTTAAAGTTAGATATAGTGGGAATTAGTGAAGTTCGGTGACAGGAGGAACAAGACTTTTGGTCAGGTGAATACAGGGTTATAAATACAAAAACAAATAGGGCTAATGCGGGAGTAGATTTAATAATGAATAAAAAAAATAGGAATGCGGGTAAGCTTCTACTAACAGCATAGTGAACGTATTGTTGTAGCCAAAGTAGACACGAACCCCATGCCTAAAACAGTAGTACAAGTTTATATGCCAACCAGCTCCGCCGATGACGATGAGATTGATGACATGTATGATGAGACAAAGGAAATAATTTAGATAGTGAAGGGAGACGAAAATTTAATAGTCATGGGTGATAGGAATTCAATAGTAGGAAAAGGAAGAGACGGAAAAGTTATAGGTGAATATGGAATGGCGTTAAGGAATGAAAGAGGAAGCCACCTGGTAGAATTTTGCACGGAACATAACTCAATCATAATTAATACTTGGTTAAAGAATCATGAAAGAAGGTTGTATACACGGAAAAGGCCTGGAGACCCAGGAAGGTTTCAAATAGATTATACACTACTGACCATTAAAATTGCTACACCAAGAAGAAATGCAGATGATACTAGAACTGACATGTGATTACATTTTCACGCAATTTGGGTGCATAGATCCTGAGAAATCAGTACCAAGAACATCCACCTCTGGCCGTAATAACGGCCTTGATACGCCTGGCCATTGAGTCAAACAGTGCTTGGATGGCGTGTACAGGTACAGCTGCCCATGCAGCTTCAACACGATACCACAGTTCATCAAGAGAAGTGACTGGCGTATTGTGAGGAGCCAGTTACTCGACCACCATTGACCAGACCGTTTAAATGGTGAGAGATCTGGAGAATGTGCTGGCCAGGGCAGCAGTCGAACATTTTCTGTATCCAGAAAGGCCCGTAAAGGACCTGCAACATGCGGTCGTGCATTATCCTGCTGAAACGTAGGGTTTCGCAGGGATCGAATGGAGGGTAGAGCCACGGGTCGTAACACATCTGAAATGTAACGTCAACTGTTCAAAGTGCCGTCAATGCGAACCAGAGGTGACCGAGACGTGTAAGGAATGGCACCTCATACCATCACGCCGGGTGATACGCCAACATGGCGATGACGAATACCCGCTTCCAATGTGCGTTCACCGCGATGTCGCCAAACACGGATGCGACCATCATGATGCTGTAAACAGAACCTGGATTCATCCGAAAAAATGACGTTTTGCCATTCGTGCACCCAGGTTCGTCGTTGAATGCACCATCGCAGGCGCTCCTGTATGTGATGCAGCCTCAAGGGTAACCGCAGCCACGGTCTCCGAGCTGATAGTCCATGCTGCTGCAAACGTCGTCGAACTGTTCGTGCAGATGGTTGTTGTCTTGCAAAGGTCCCCATCTGTCGACTCAGGAATCGAGACTTGGCTGCACGATTCGTTAGCGCCATGCGGATAAGATGCCTGTCATCTCGACTGCTAGCGATACGACGCCGTTGGGATCCAGCACGGCGTTCCGTATTACCCTCCTGAACCCACCGATTCCATATTCTGCCAACAGTCATTGGATGTCGACCAACGCGAGCAGCAATGTCGCGATACGATAAACCCCAATCGCGATAGGCTACAATCCGACCTTTATCGAAGTCGGAAACGTGATGGTGCGCATTTCTCCTCCTTACACGATGCATCACAATAACGTTTCACCAGGTAACGCCGGTCAACTGCTGTTTGTGTACGAGAAATCGGTTGGAAACTTTCCTCATGTCAGCACGTTGTAGGCGTCGCCACCGGTGCCAACCTTGTGTGAATGCTCTGAAAAGCTAATCATTTGCATATCACAGCATCTTCTTCCTGTCGGTTAAATTTCGCGTATGTAGCACGTCATCTTCGTGGTGTAGCGATTTCAATGGCCGGTAGTGTATAATGGTAAAACAGAGATTTAGGAACCAGGGGCAGGTGTGGACTTTGATCACAATCTATTGGTTATGAACTGTAGATTAAACCTGCAGACACTGCAAAAGATGCGAATTTAAGGAGATGGGACCTGGATAAACTGACAGAACTAGAGGTTGTAGAGAGTTTCAGGGAGATTAGGGAAAGATTGACAGGAACGGGAGAAAGAAAAACAGTGGAAGAAGAATGGGTGGCTTTGAGAGATGAAATAGTGAATGCAGCAGAGGATGAAGTAGGTAAAAAGACGAGGGCTAGTAGAAATCCTTGGATAACAGAAGAAATATTGAATTTAATTGATGAAAGGAGGAAATATAAAAATGCAGTAAATGAAGCAGGTAAAAAGGAATACAAACGTCTTGAAAATAAGATCGCCAGGAAGAGCAAAATGGCTGAGATGGGATGGCTGGAGGACAAATGTAAGGATGTAGAGGCCTATCTCACTAGCGGTAACATAGATACTGTCTACAGGAAAATGAAAAAGACCTTTGGCGAAAAGAGAACCACTTTTATGAATATCAAGAGCTCAGATAGAAAACCAGTTCTAAGGAAAGAAGGGAAGGCAGAAAGGTGGAAGAAGTATATGGAAGGTCTGCACAAGGGCGATATACTTGAGGGCAAAGTTATGGAGGTGGAAGAGGACGTAGGAGGAGATGAGATGGGAGATATGATACTGCGTAAAGAGATTGACAGAGCACTCAAAGATCCAAGTCGAAACAAGTCCTCGGGAGTAGACAACATTCCGTTAGGACTACTCATAGCCTTGGGAGAGCCAGCCACGACAAAACTCTACATCTGGTGAGCAAGATGTATGAGACAGGAGAAATACCCTCAGACTTCAAGAAGAATATAGTAATTCCAGTCCCAAGGAAAGCAAGTGTTGACTGATGTGTGAAATTACCGAACGACCTGTCTAATAAGTCACGGCTGCAAAATACTAACAGACGAATGGAAAAACTGGTAGAATCCGACCTCGGGGAAGGTCATTTTGAATTCCGTAGAAATGTTGGAACACATGAGGCAATACTTACCCTACGATGTATCTTAGATGATAGATTAAGGGAAAGGCAAGCCTACGCTTCTAGCGTTTTTAGACTAAGAGAATGCTTTCGACAATGTCGACTGGATTACTATCATTCAAATTATGAAGGTGGCAGGGGTCAAATACATGGAGCAAAAGGCTATTTACGATTTGTAAAGAAAACAGATAGCAGTTATAAGAGTCGAGGGGCATGAAAGGGAAGCAGTGGTTGGGAAGGGAGTGAGACAGGGTTGTAGCCTATCCCCGATGTTATTCGATCCGTATATTGAGCGAGCAGTAAATGAAGCAAAAGAAAAATTCGGAGTATGAATTAAAATCCATGGAGAAGAAATAAGAACTATGAGGTTCGCCGATGACATTGTAATTCTGTCAGAGACAGCAAAGGACTTGGAAGAGCAGTTGAACGGAATGGACAGTGTCCTGAAAGGAGGATATAAGATGAACATCAACAAAAGCAAAACGAGGATAATGGAATGTAGCCGAATTAAATCAGGTGATGCAGTGGGAATTACATTAGGAAATGAGAAACTTAAAGTGGTTGATGAGTTTTGATATTTGGGGAACACAATAACTGATGATGGTCGAAGAAGAGAGGATATAAAATGTAGACTGGCAATGGCAAGCAAAGCGTTTCTGAAGAAAAGAAATTTGTTAACGTCGAGTATAAATTTCAGTGTCAAGATGTCATTTCTGAAAGTATTTGTGTGGAGTGTAGCTATGTATGGAAGTAAAACATGGACGATAAATAGTTTAGACTAGAAGAGAATAGAAGCTTTTGTACTGTGGTGCTACAGAACAATGCTGAAGGTTATATGGGTAGATCAGATAACTAATGACGAGGTACTGAATAAAATTGGGGAGAACAGAAATTTATGGCACAATTTGAATAGAAGAAGGGATCGGTTGTCAGAACATGTTCTGAAACATCAAGGGATCACCAATTTAGTATTGCGGGTCTGTGTGGAGGGTAAAAATCGTAGAGGAAGACTAAGAGATGAATACACTAAGCAGATTCAGAAGGATGTAGGTTGCAGTAGGTGTTGAGAGACGAAGAAGCTTGCACAGGATAGAGTAGCATGGAGAGCTGCTTCAAACCAGTCTCTGGACTGAAGACCACAACAACAACACAATTATTGCTGCACGTAATACTTTAATTATTTTGGAACTGAAATCTGGAATTGTTTGACATCTGTGCTTCTATGTTTTATTATTTACTGTTTTAAATGAGGTTTCCTTGTCTCACTGGTAACCTCACTTGTGTATACTTTCAGTCATTTAAATATACAATTCGTTTCTGCTGCTATTATGGCTCTGAGCACTATGGGACTTAACATCTATGGTCATCAGTCCCCTAGAACTTAGAACTACTTAAACCTAATTAACCTAAGGACATCACACAACACCCAGCCATCACGAGGCAGAGAAAATCCCTGACCACGCCGGGAATCGAACCCGGGTGCTGCTATTAATGCCACTGAGTGTGTAAGTTTTTTTGGAACTGAAATTTGATTTTTAATACTGGAGTTATGTACTTAACAACTTGATTAAGATTCTGTCGCGCACGCGCGCGCTCTCGCGCGTATGTGTGTGTGTGTGTGTGTGTGTGTGTGTGTGTGTGTGAGTTCGTGTGTGTGTATGAGTCTGTGTGTGTGCGCGCAATTCTCTGGTTCTGATCATGGTTGTCATTCAAGATGAACAGGGCTGACTTACATAATTATGTAATGTTTCTATTACTGCTCAGTCATCAGTTGAAATTTGAATGCTCGTATTCTGATGGAAACGTTACGTAGTTAGGCAATAAAGTGCTATGTCTGTAACTATGAATGCCGCTGCCCTTGAACGAGGGTTATTTGGAATGTAAGGAACGATCGGTCGCGAAATGGAAACCACAGTGAAAATCCGATGAAGTTTTGCACTGGTGTATTGGGCAGTGTCTCTAGTACGCCCGTCGATCGTATTACGTCGTTCTTTTTAGTTCTGAGCACAGAGGGAGCACATAAAGATACCTAGAACAATAGTGTCTCCCGGCAAGTACGAGGGACTCGTGAGAAATTTCTCCTGAAGCTATGCAGCCAACATTACATAATTGTCGTGCATTTTCTGCAAGATAATTCTCAGCTACATTCTGTAGTGGCAATGAAGATGCTCCTGCATTGTTTTCAATTGGAAATGTTTGATTACCCACAATACAGCCCGTAATTGTCTCCCTCTGAGTTTTATCTCTGCTCACATGAACCGCTGGCTATGAAGGCAACATTTTGGCACAGAAAACGAGCTGTAGGCCAGTGTTGAGAATTGGTGGAAAGCACTGGCGGCTGCCTTCTATAACGAGGGTATTGGAAAGTTGGTACAACGCTACGACAAACGTCCAAGTAGAATCGCCGGCTATGGAGATAAGTAGCTGGAAGTTGCAGGTAACTTTTGCAAACAAAACAGTTTTGATATTCACGCGACCTATGGTTCCTTACTTTTCAAATAGCTAGTGGTTTCATTCTAAACCGGGAATTAATACATCAGTGAGAGAGCTATGGAATCTATTATACAACAATATTACATGGAGAATCATTCACGGAACACGATTAAGCCACAGTAGACAAATACTTTTTAACACCTGTTTTGCGACACCCTGTACGCCCTTCATGAAGTCTAAGAGCACTTTGTCTGTCTCATACGTCTTGCAGTCCAGGTGGAATAATTTTGTCACGGTCGGCTCTGTCAAAGATCTCAATAACCAGGGCCTTCTTTCCTGTTACGTCTGTCAAATTGTTCTCACAGCACCATATCTCGCATCAAGTCTTCACCTACTGCCTCTACTCTTTCTGTTACACTGTCTTCAGATTTATTTCTCTCATTTAGACCCTCTACATACTCATCCAACCTTATGTTCCCTCTCAGTCATTTTGCATTTCCGCCAGTTCCATTTTTTAGGCTCTGTATTCTCTTTTCGCTGCTTCATTTGGTGCCTCTTTATATACATTGTTATTACATTCAACTGAAAGTGAACGATTTTATTTTGTCCCTAAAACGTTGGCAGTGCGAAGTTAGAAGTGCTGCAGTGTAGCAAGTGCTACATATGTAAACTTGGTCTACACTTCCAGTCTGCGCTTTGTTCGCAAATTGTTTCCTGTTCCTTTGTTACCACTTCCTACATCTGATCTAGCGTTTTATTTGTTTAAATCTGATAGTTCTAGATAAGGATAGCTATTAACTTCATTGTGGAGACACAAATATCGGTCACTTGTCACATTATTGCATGTTCCATGATAGGTATAAAAGTTGTATACCTTCATTGTCATATGGATTCAGTTAAAATTGCTGTAGGTTAAAGAAAATGATTAGTGACTAAAGACCTTGCAGTTTTTAAGAGCTGCCCGCTACCTTAAACTGGCTCTGCATTGCACCAGTCAGAGGCTCAGTTGTCCAATCACTTTCGTTTCTTGGTAAGTAACTTTTATTATCATCTTATGAACGTTACATACAAAGTTCAACATTCTAAATTAGTACAATGGAAATGCGTTGACGCTTGCCACAGTAATGCCACAAAATACGACTCATCACATGTATTTCAATTTACACATTCATCGAGTTGTCCATTCGTGCGATTCGCAGCTGAAGGTTCGTTGTGGATGGGTGTTACTCGGAAGCTGACTCCGTGCAGATCACGGGTGAGCAGCCGGCGGTCCTTGTACCGGATCAAGCCCACGATGATTTCAGTTTTCGTGGAAGGGAGAGCGTTATACTCGCACCGTACTCCGCCTGGGACCAGGTTTCGGATATTTCCGCCGACGCTCGGCTCGCCTCGCGTTTGCAGGCCACGAAGCTGTATAGAGTATTGTTTACTTTGCGCATGCGCCAGAGCTGGATTTGAACGAAGAGAAACACGTTTCCATTCTAAGCGCGAAGTTACGCCCATTTACTCACATGCTTGCAGAGAGGGAAACAGCTCACTACGATGAAGGGATGTGGCGAGAAGTATTTTCGTCTCTGGGTCACTGCTGACAACACAGACGCGTTACTTAGTGCTTACTACCTACGTGTATGCTGCATATTTATAGATCGCAAAAGTTGGTAGTATGCGACAATGGCACGAAAATCACCGGCTGCTCGTGAAATGTGCCGATTTGAACAACTGCAGCTGTGTAACCCCAAATCTACAATCAGTATTTCCGAATCGGGGAAAAAACTTGATAGCGGCACTCCCCCCTCCCCCCACCCCTCTCGAACGTTTGAGATAGAACATCAAAAATTTTAAAAAATCGGTTTTTACAAAAAGACTTTCATTTTGTAGCGCACATCTTTCTGAAGAGTCTGATATATAAAAAATATATGTACGAGGAAATGTAAGACATGTTACTTGGCCTTACCTGTGCCAAAGTGCAGTGTCAGGCCTTTTCACACGGCATTCTTCTGTTGCACATCACCGTATATTGCTCTGTGGAATGCAAAAGCGTATATTTTGTAATGGACGCCATCAAACCTATATTCAGGACAGTGGATATTAAAATGTCTTGTGATGGCTCTACTGCTCCCAGTCGGTCGGCTCGCATTTTAACCCTCCTTTTCTTTTCTTTTTTTTTAAAAAAATCTCATAGTTAATACAGATTGGTATTATTTATAGCCAGGAGAATAAGAACACTTCAGAAAATTTGCACTCTTTATTGCCAATTAGTTAATTTCCTCTTTTGTGTGACGTAAAGTTAAAAATAGGAAACATAAAACCAGTACGACAGTACAAATTTCTTCAATCCTTAGGTCCCGGAATTTTTTCTCTCTAATCTTGCTACGATTTTACACGACATGCTTTGCTTTCTGCGAAAGAATCTGTTACCTCATCAAAGTTCGTGTAACGTATCGCTACATGAATTATCAAAATGTCGCTGTCTAATACTGAAAATGCAGTTAATACGAATAGTACCCAAGACTGGTGTAGTTTCTCGATTTGATTACGTCTATTTTGTCACTGTCTGCTACATAAAACGAAACAGACCTCTCTGATTTTGCAGCAATTGTCACACACGCCAAACAAGCGAGACTGCTTCGGCACAAATTATCGTTTTCAACTGCCTCATTTCCGTAAATAACAAGACGAAATGTAGTTCATGAAGTACCAATATCAAATGCTCATTAGGCCTACTATAAGCAAAAAGTTTTATATGCTCCAGTTTCTCAGGCAAGAGATAGAAAAGTAGTAGTAGTACGAAATTTATATATAAATTCGGAATCGTCATATTCATCCATATGATTTGGGTAATGTTCCCGTTTCTTCTTCTCCCTCGTTCTAACAAACAATATTGTCGTCACCAATTTTGTAATTGTTCCTGCCATTGTCGAAACTTATTCTCTGGTTAACTTCGCTAACCCTCCCAGAATTACCTGTTCAGTTATCCCGCGTTTATTCTCCTGTTACGTATTATTACATGTCCGCAGAACGCGTTTTTCGTACTATTCCGAGTACAGAACTTAAGCAGCTGCTAACCAGGGACTGAACAACTGGCCCGTGGTACTGTAGCGATCTGGCAAAATTTTCCTGAGGAAATTTCATTTCTTGGACACACCGAGTAGATAATATATAATCTTTCTGACCCGTTATTCCTGATACTCGTTTATTTCCACTCTGGTAGCCTGAATCTATGGACTTCGTTAATAATTATAACAACGCTTATAATTCACACGTCGAATCAACCGCATAAACAAACAGCGTTTGACATTCACCCGTTACGGTTTATTCGGCTCAGCTCGTACAGCCCCGGCCCCTTTTATCTGAGGGAAGTTTTTTTTTTTTTTTTTTTTTTTTCAATTTCTAGATGCGAAGGGGATTCCGCCGATAGACACATCACGTTCATTAGGGACGCATTCAAAAATCAACGTATGGTTCTTTCAGAAATTAGCTTCGATTGTGTTCAAAAATGTCCAAGAACCAACAGGGATACGTTTCAAAATTATATGAATAATCGATAGACCAACTTGCGCTGTGCTATAGGGGCTTTGTGAAACAAGATTTCTTTCTTCAAGAATATGATTTTGGCTCCCACCGCCCTGTAATTTCCGCACCCGATACTCCGGTTTTGGACCGCCCGTCACCCCTAGGTCCGGGCCAGTAGCCATGTGTCATTCATATCGGTGTGTCACCCCGTTGAACGTTAACGGGACGAGCGCTACAGAAAAACACCAAAATCTAGAAGCAGTGTTGCTGTCACGTCGTGTGGTGAGGCGGCCGGCCAGCGTAAGTATGCATGTGAACCAGGCTCTCTCGTCACAAAAGTGTTGCACCTTGCCTGGTGTAGAGGGGTGCGTCGTTCGTCCAGTTGCTGCAGCTTTCTTCCTTCCTGGGTGTCGGCACGCTGTGTCACTTTCTCTTGATGTCGACAGTAGCCCGTTGGTTTGGTGTTGTTAACTAGAGTTTGAGGAAATTCATACAGATTTTTTTACATTTTGGTGTTTTTCTTTCTTTCTTTTTTGTGTTGTTGATCCCATAGATAAGTTAGAAACTGTAATATCTCAGTGTGTCGTTGATGGAACATGAGTTTTCCAGATGGTTTCGACCATTCGACACAAAATCGATTGCTCCAGAGTGTCTAGTTCACTACACGTGTCACAAGCGTCTGTCCGGATAGGTTGTATGCCTGAAAGTTATCTATTGAGCGGTATGGCCCTGTTTGCAGCCTTTCGCCACGTGCCGCAGTCGTCTGATGGTATGAAATCCACAGAGACATATTTTCATACGTCCTTCCAACACTATGGCGAAACTTTTAATTCAATGGTATTGTTAAGTTGCTTGCCCCTGACTGGGTCATATAGCTTCTTACAAGGGAACCTCCCCATCGCACCGCCCTCAGATTTAGTTACAAGTTGGCACAGTGGATAGGCCTTGAAAAACTGAACACAGATCAATCGAGAAAACAGGAAGAAGTTGTGTGGAACTATGAAAAAATAAGCAAAATATACAAACTGAGGAGTGCATGCGGAGGATAGCCAACATCAAGCATAGTCTGATTTCAGGAGCGTCGTGGTCCCGTGATTAGCGTGAGTAGCTGCTGAATGAGAGGTTCTTGGTTCAAGTCTTCCCTCGAGTGAAAAGTTTACAATCTTTATTTTCACAAGGTTATGATCTGTCTGTTCGTTCATTGACGTCTCTGTTCACTGTAATAAGTTTAGTGTTTCTGTTTTGCGACCGCACCGCAAAACCGTGCGATTAGTAGACGAAATGACGTGCCTCCCCAATGGGAATCGAAAACATTTGATCACAAGGTCATAGGTCAACCGATTCCTCCACAGTAAAACACGTCTGATATGTTCTTTACGACACTGGTGACGGCATGTGCGTCACATGACAGGAAAATGTTGTCGACCTACCTAACTTGTACACTTGGCGAACGGGAAAAAGATTCTTCTACCTTGCCCGATTTAGGTTTTCTTGTGGATGTGATAATCACTCCAAAAAACGTGATGAAAACATAAGAGTTTGTCACATAAACTGAAAATAAAAAATTAAACTTTTCACCCGAGGGTAGGTTTGAAGCATGGACCTCTCGTTCCGCAGCTGCTCACGCTAACCACGAGACCACGGCGCTATTGAGTTCACAGCACCCTAGTTGTGGCATATCGTGCACATGGACTACTCTGTTTGTATACTTTGTTTATTTTTTCATAGTTCCACACAACTTCTTCCTGTTTTCTCGGTTGATTTGTGTTCAGTTTTTCAAAGCCTATCCACTTTGCCAACTTAAACTAAATCTGAGGGGTGTGCGATGGGGATTTTTCCCTTGTTAGTAGTCTCCAGTCTGAGACTGCGGAAACCATCTGCTTACATAGTTGTTCTGTCGCATATAGGCAAGTGAATATGCCAACTCTGTGTGGTGCATGGGCACCGTTGCCGGCCGGGGTGGCCGAGCGGTTCTAGTCGCTACAGTCTGGAAACGCGCGACCGCTACGGTCGAAGGTTCGAATTCTGTCTCCGGCATGGATGTGTGTGATGTCCTTAGGTTAGTTAGGTTTAACTAGTTCTAAGTCCTAGGGGACTGAGGACCTCAGAAGTTGAGTCCCATAGTGCTCAGAGCCATTTGAGCCATGGGCACCGTTGCAGACTCGTGTGTCTATACAGTGAGGTGACAGATGTGAAGGTATAGCGATATGCACATTTACCTACAGCGGTAGAATCGTGTAAAAAAGGTGTAAAATGGCAGTGCACTGGAAGAGTTGTCATTTGTACTCAGGCGATTCATGTGAAAACGTCCCCGACGTGATTATAGCCGCACGACGGGAGTTACCAGACTCTGAATGCGGAATGATAGTTGGAGCTAGACGCATAGGACTTACATTTCGGAAATGATTAGGGAATTCAATGTTCCGACGGCCACAGTGTCAATAGTGTGCCGAGAATACCACATGGCAGGCATTTCTTGCCACTACGGACAACACAGTGGCCGGCGGCCTTCACTTAACGACCGACAGCAGCGGCGATTGCGTACAGTTGTCACTACCAACATACAAACAACACTGCGTGATACAACCTGAGAAATCAGTATGGGACGTATGACGAACGTATCCGTTAGGACAGCGCGGCGAAACGGTTTTTATGGACTGTGGCAGCAGACGACCGACGCGATTGCCTTTGCTAACAGCACATCACATGCAGCGCCTCTCCTGGGCTCCTCACCATATCGGTTTGACCCTAGACGACTGAAAAACCGTGGCCTGGTCAGATGAGTCCCGATTTCAATTGGTAACAGCTGATGGCAGGGTTCGACTGTGGTGCGCTACGGTCGCAGGTTCGAATCCTGCCTCGGGCATGGATGTGTGTGATGTCCTTAGGTTAGTTAGGTTTAAGTAGTTCTACGTTCTAGGGGACTGGTGACCTTAGAAGTTAAGTCCCATAGTGCTCAGACCCATTTGAGCCATTTGACTGTGGCGCACGTCCCACGGAGCCACGGACCAAGTTGTCAACAAGGCACTGTGCAAGCTAGTGGTGGCTCGATGACAGTGTGGGCTGTGTTTACATGGAATGGACTGGGCCCCCTTGTCAGCCTGAACCGATCGTTGACTGTAAACGGTCTTGTTCGCCTACTTCATTTCCAGCCATTCATGTACTACACGATTCAGGTCCTGATGGGATAGGAAATTCGGTTCTACAGAGAGTACTCTACTGCATCGGCTCCTTACTTAGCTAGCATTTATCGCGAATCTCTTGCCCAACGTAAAGTCCCGAGCTACTGGAAAAAGGCGCAGGTGACGCCTGTATATAAGAAGGGTAGAAGGACGGATCCTCAAAATTACAGACCAATATCCTTAACATCGGTTTGTTGTAGGATTCTCGAACATATTCTCAGTTCGAATATAACGAATTTCCTTGAGACAGAGAAGTTGCTGTCCATTCATCAGCACGGCTTTAGAAAGCATCGTTCCTGCGAAACGCAGCTCGCCCTTTTTTCACATGATATCTTGCGAACCATGGATGAAGGGTATCAGACGGATGCCATATTCCTTGACTTCCGGAAAGCATTTGACTCGGTGCCCCACTGCAGACTCCTAACTAAGGTACGAGCATATGGGATTGGTTCCCAAGTATGTGAGTGGCTCGAAGACTTCTTAGGTAATAGAACCCAGTACGTCGTCCTCGATGGTGAGTGTTCATCGGAGGTATGGGTATCATCTGGAGTGCCCCAGGGAAGTGTGGTAGGTCCGCTGTTGTTTTCTATCTACATAAATGATCTTTTTAGATAGGGTGGATAGCAATGTGCGGCTGTTTGCCGACGATGCTGTGGTGTACGGGAAGGTGTCGTCGTTGAGTGACTGTAGAGGATACAAGATGACTTGGACAGGATTTGTGATTGGTGTAAAGAATGGCAACTAACTCTAAATACAGATAAATGTACATTAATGCAGATGAATAGGAAAAAGTGTGGTGTCACCGCCAGACACCACACTTGCTAGGTGGTAGCCTTTAAATCGGCCGCGGTCCGTTAGTATACGTCGGACCCGCGTGTCGCCACTGTCAGTGATTGCAGACCGAGCGCCACCACATGGCAGGTCTAGAGAGACTTCCTAGCACTCGCCCCAGTTGTACAGCCGACTTTGCTAGGAAATGTTCACTGACAAATACGCTCTCATTTGCCGAGACGATAGTTAGCATAGCCTTCAGCTACGTCATTTGCTACGACCTAGCAAGGCGTCATTATCAATAGATATTTAACTTGTGATGCCTGTACCGTCAGACCGATGTACACCACTTATGGATTAAAGTTAAGTATTACATCAACTACGTACTTTATTTGCTACTAAAAATTCCCTTAACTCACGCCAGTCTGCGAGAGTTTAACGCGTGCCTTTCGGCCACCTCTCATAGTGACTTGGCTGTCTTGCCAAGTCACAACAAAAAGAATCCTGTAATGTTTGAATACTCCATTAGTAGGTAGCGCTTGACACAGTCACGTCGATTAAATATTTGGGCGTAACATTGCAGAGCGATATGAAGTGGGACAAGCATGTAATGGCAGTTGTGGGGAAGGCGGATATTCGTCTTCGGTTCATTGGTAGAATTTTGGGAAGATGTGGTTCATCTGTAAAGGAGGCTGCTTATAAAACACTGAGTACTGCTCGAGCGTTTGGGATCCCAATCAGGTGGGATTGAGGAAGGACATAGAAGCAATTCAGAGGCGGGCTGCTAGATTTGTTACTGGTAGGTTTGATCATCACGCGAGTGTTACGGAAATGCTTCAGGAACTTGGGTGGGAGTCTCTAGAGGAAAGGAGGCGTTCTTTTCGTGAATCACTACTGAGGAAAGTTAGAGAACCAGCATTTGAGGCTGACTGCAGAACAGTTTTACTGCCGCCAACTTATATTTCGCGGTAAGACCACAAAGATAAGATAAGAGAGATCAGGGCTCGTACAGAAGCATATTGGCAGTCATTTTTCCCTCGTTCTGCTTGGGAGTGGAACAGGGAGAGAAGATACTAGTTGTGGTACGAGGTACCCTCCAGCACGCACCGTATGGTGGATTGCGGAGTATGTATGTAGATGTAGATCCCAAAACAACGATGTAATTTTTATGGATGACAGTGCGCCATGTCACCGAACCGTAGTTGTTTGCGATTGGTTTGAAGAACATTCTGGACAATTCAAGAGAATGATTTGCCCACCCAGATCTCCAAATCTCAGTGCCGTCGAACATTTATGGGACATAATCGAGAAGTCAGTCACTGCACAAATGCTGCACTGGCAACAGTTTCACTATAGAGGCACGCTGGCTCAATATTTCTACAGGGAACTACCGACGACTTGTTGAGTCCATACCACGTCAAACTGCTGCACTAGGCGGGCATAAGGTGCGATACGAGGTATCCCATGACTTCTGTCACCTCGGTGTTTGTCGAACCAGGATGTTTTCTGTGATTCTGGATGACTTGTGTATCATCCTCCGAATCCGGGAGGGCCCATCCGCCTCCGCGGAGTTCAAGCACCGTGCGGCGGCCACGCCCAAGGTCGCGCTACTGCTGCTGGGCGTGCTGCACGGCCGTCTGCACCCTCCCCCTTCCCCTCCCCCCACCATCGTGCCGGCGGACGCTTCTTGCCGACCCGCCAGAGTTTTCCACTGCGCCGCTCCACCCACACCCATCATCGCTTCTCGTCCGTTCCCTGTCCTGTGGGCCACGTCCCGAGACACCTCGGCGGAACGCCTTGGAGTTTTTGCCTCGTGGGCAATTAGCGTAATACTGGTGAATCTGCAACATTGAGTAGTCCATGCTAAAGATCTGCTTCGCTCCGTCTAGTTTGACCCGCTGTCGATTCGTCACGCGCAGACGGATGAGCGGCGGCCATAGTTTGTGAGGGACTTCCCCCGGTGCGTTTAGCTCGTGTCTGGCGTCAGCTCTCTTCTTCCGCCCCGAGCTGAAAATTCCTTAGAAATATTTTTGCCGTTATGTAGCGAGACTGCAAGTAAGGTGGTTCGCTACGTACTTGGTTGTTTGTTTTTGATACAGTTGCAAGAAACAGAATTTGACTCTAAGGCGCAAGATGGCGGGTAGGATCTGGGCAGAGTGGGAAAGGTGGTCGTCGTGTCTGGGACAAGTAAAATTCGTAAATTCAAAGAAGTTCAGAGTTTGCATTGAGGCTCCTCTTAAGGGAGGTAGGACGTCAAACGGGCCTTGGAGCAGGAGAGGCACCACAGGACATTTTAATTTCCACTGTCTGTACTTTTACGAATAAATTCATAAAACTTTGTCAGCATGACCAGGAAGGATTCAGGATTCACAATCATAGCAGTGGAAGTTCAAAAAAATAACAAAATAGTATTTTTTACATGTGAAATTTCATCATTTTTTCACTTCTATTGGCTGCGTTTGTTGCTATAGGTACACGTTTCTTCATAAGTAAGAGAGATTCTTCGATGAATTTTGCACAGCATACAAAGCATACTTACAGGTGTATGAAACTCTAGAAATTATTTAATTTATGAAAAAATGAATGCGCTGTTACATTTTAAACTTCATGTTTAGAAAAAACTCTAATTTTATAGTTAAATATCTCAATTTTTACCACAATTTTTAATAGATTTGGAAAATTCTAGAGTTTCATACACCTGTAAGTATGGTTTGTATGCTGCGCAAAATTCATCGAAGAATCTCCCTTACTTATGAAGAAAAGTGTACCTATAGCAACAAATGCAGCCAATGGTAAGTGAAAAAAGGTGAAATACAAATGTAAAAAAAAAAAAAAAAAATATTTTCTTATATTTTTGAACTTCCACCACTATAAGTGTAAATCTTGAAACCTTTCTGGTCATTCTGACAAAGTTTTATGAATTTATTTTGAAAATTATAGGCAGTGGAAATTAAAAATTCCTGTGGTGTCTCACCTGCTCCAAGTCGTCCCGTTTGACGTCCTACCCCCTTAAGAGGACAGTCGGAATGGGAAGTGGATGGGCGTTTTACGAGCGTAAACCTTAACAAGCTTCAAATACATTTATTAATAATAAACTGAACAAATCCGAGTGCATGAATAAGGTCAAAGACACCTAACATTCACAAGCAAGCAAAATCTAGTACAAAGTAACAAACAGGATAAATATCTCTCCCTCCTAAAATCGTTAGCTTTACAATAACAGGGAGTGCACAAAACAAGATACCAGCATACCATGAATAATCATGCCAGCTGTAAAGGAATGACAAGAGAGAAATAGAATATTTCAAATAAAAAAAAGGAAGTCTGCGTTGTGAAGTTATTTAATGTCAATGTCGCGTTTCGCCCTTCTGGGCATGATCAGATCGTGTAAAAATAACTGGGTATAAATAAAACACATCCGTCACAGGGTCATAAAGAATGAGCGGTGGATCGTAAGTACACCAGCAGACATAAGAGTAGCCATGGCGGCACAGCCTAGCACCACGCTCACAAAAGCACAAACGCAGTACTAGCTGTGCACATCACATTAGGTCCGTTCCGTTTAGCGCTCACTAATTAAAGTACACTGAACCGGGCCACCACAGCTGCCAGTAGGCCAGAATAAATGAGAGTAGTTACAGACAATTCACTGAGCACACTTATCAATAAAATACAGATGTCTTGAATAATAATCAATTGGCCGCTTTTGTAAATAATTTATTAGACGAGCGGTTTCGTAGGCTAGAAGCCACATCTTCAGTTTAAATATGTTAAATTACAAAAAGCGCTCGCTACAATTGTAGTCTCATTAGGGAGAAGTGTGCAAATAACTTACATGGTCAATCTGGGATTAAAGTTGCAATATGGACAGGACCGAACATTCATTGTCTATGAATAAATGATACAGTTAGCGGCCGGCCAGGGGTGGCCGTGCGGTTCTAGGCACTACAGTCTGGAACCGCGTGACCGCTACGACCGCAGGTTCGAATCCTGCCTCGGACATGGATGTGTGTGATGTCCTTAGGTTAGTTAGGTTTAAGTAGTTCTAAGTTCTAGGGGACTGATGACCTTAGTAGTTAAGTCCCATAGTGCTCAGAGCCATAGATACAGTTAGCGGATCGTCGGGAAAGCGGTTAAAAACTATAACTACCATTATAAAATATCCTCACAGCCTAACGCGACAAAATCCCAATTATGGGACGGAACAACCTGTCGGAAATTAAAAAAATACCCATCTTGAATCGAAACGGACGACAATAGGCCGAATTTAATCCGCTAATCATTTTATATACACGTACGATCAATGTAGAGTGCCTAAAAATTAATGAAAATGTTGGAGTAACACCAACAACCCACTTCTACATCTACATCCATACACCGCAAGTCACCTGACGGTGTTTGGTGGAGGGTACCTAGAGTACCTCTATGAGTTCCCCCTTCCTCTCCAGTCTCGTGTTATTCGCGGAAAGAAAGATTGTCAGTATGCATCTGTGTGGGCTCTAATCTCTCTGATCAAATACTCATTGTCTCTTCGCGAGATATACGTAAGAGGGAGCAATATACTGCTTGACTCCTCGGTGAAGGGATGGTCTCGAAACTTCAACAAAAGCCCGTACCGAGCTACTGAGCGTCTCTCCTGCAGAGTCTTCCACTGGAGTTTATCTATCATCTCCGTAACGTTTTCGCGATTACTAAATGATCCTGTAACGAAGCGTGCTGCTCTCCGTTGGATCTTCTCTATCTCTTCTATTAACCCTATCTGGTACGGATCCCACACTGCTGAGCAGTATCCAAGCAGTGGGCGAACAAGTGTACTGTGACCTTCCTCCTTTGTTTTTGGACTGCATTTCCTTAGGATTCTTCCAAGGAATCTCAGTCTTGCATCTGATTTACCGACGATTAATTTTATATGGTCATTCAATTTTAAATCACTCCTAATGCCTACTCCCGGATAATTTATGGAATTAACTGCTTCCAGTTTCTACCTGCTATATTGTAGCTAGATGATAAAGGATCTTTATTTCTATGTATTAGCAGCACATTACACTTGTCTACATTGAGATTCAATTGCCATTCCCTGCACCATGCGTCAATTCGTTGCAGATCCTTCTGCATTTCAGTACAATTTTCCATTGTTACAACCTCTCGATACACCACAGCACCATCCGCAAAAAGCCTCAGTGAACTTCCGATGTCATCCACAAGGTCATTTATATATATTGTGAATAGCAACGGACCTACGACACTCCCCTGCGGCACACCTGAAATCACTCTTACTTTGGAAGACTTCTCTCCATTGAGAATGAGATACTGCGTTATGTTATCTAGGAACTCTTCAATCCAATCACACAACTGGTCGGATAGTCCGTATGCTCTTACTTTGTTCATTAAACGATTGTGGGGAACTGTATCAAACGCCTTGCGGAAGTCAAGAAACACTTCATCTACCTGTGAACCCGTGTCTATGGCCCTCTGAGTCTCGTGGAAGAATAGCGCGAGCTGGGTTTCACACGATCATCTTTTTCGAAACCCATGCTGATTTCTACAGAGTAGATTTCTAGTCTCCAGAAAAGTCATTATATTCGAACATAATACGTGTTCCAAAATTACTGGGTACTAAAGACAGTATAAAGGAGACATATGGAGAAATTTTTGTGGAAATGACATACTGTGAATACAACAGATCGTGGTGTATGGAGATGCAGGCAGGAAAGTGGCCAGCTATGGACTGAGCGATAAACCGTGTAGGTGGCGGAAATCGGACCTACGCGTGTGTGGACCCATACATTCTGCTTACCTGACGATCCGCTAATTGCGTCATTTATTTATAAAAAAACTAATGTTCAGTCCCGTCCATGTCGCAGCTTTAATGTCACGATTTACCGTGTAAGTAATCTGCTCTATTTCTCAGTAGTGATTGTTATTGTAATTCGACGACAATTGCAGCGAACGCGTTTTGTAACGTGACAGACTCAATCTGATGATGTGGCTTTTCGGTTACAAAACCGGTCGGTAAATAAACTATTTACAAGAGCAATCAAGCGGTTATTATTCGAGATGTGTACTGATGGCTGCGGTTGTCCCCATACAAGACAGTGTATAAACGTAGATGACTTACGGTTCGACACATAGGTCCTACGGTGGTCTCGCAGCTATGGCACTGTAATACGAGGCATGTTTTTTTAAAGTAAGTACCGTTCTGAAATTTAAAAAAAGACGTGCTAAGATATCTCAATAATTTTGTTTTTACATGAAAGCCTGTACCTTAATCTACTTTTCTACATAATTTCCGTCAATATTGAGGTACTTCATAACGTTGTACCAGTTTTTGAATACCCTCCTCATCGAAGTCTGCCACCTGACTTGTTGACCACTGTATCACCACTGTTTCGACTTCCTCATCGTCTTGAAGACGCTGACCGCCCAGGTGTTTCTTCAAGTGCAGGAACAGATGGTAGTCACTGGGCGGAAGATCGGGGCTGTACGGAGGATGATCTAGAGTTTCCCATCGAACAGATGTGATGAGATCTTTGGTCTGATTCGCCACATGTGGACGGGCATTGTCTTCCAGCAAAACGATGCCCTTGCTCAACTTGTCGCGTTTTTTGTTCTGAATTGAACGACGCAGATTGTGCAGTGTCTTACAGTAAGCTGCTGCATTGATTGTCTCATTACGAGACAGAAATTCCACAAGTAATACCCATTTTCTGTTCCAAATACTGTGTACATGATTTTCCGGGCAGAAATTGTTTGCTTAAACTTCACTTTTCTGGGTGAATCTGACCTCCGTACAGCACCGATCTTGCGCCCAGTAACTATCATCTGTTCCTGCACTTGAAGAAACGCCTGGGCGGCCAGTGTCTTCAAGACGATGACGAAGTCAAAACAGTGGTGATGCAGTGGTTAACAAGTCAGGAGGCAGACTTCTATGGTGAGGGTTTTTAAAAACTGGTACAACGTTATGACAAGTGCCTGAGTATTGACGGAAATTATGTAGAAAAGTTCAGGGCTATTACAAATGATTGAAGCGATTTCATAAATTCACTGTAGCTCCATTCATTGACATATGGTCACGACACACTACAGATACGTAGAAAAACTCATAAAGTTTTGTTCGGCTGAAGCTGCACTTCAGGTTTCTGCCGCCAGAGCGCTTGAGAGCGCAGTGAGACAAAATGGCTACAGGAACTGAGAAATCGTACGCCGTGCTTGAAATGCACTCACATCAGTCAGTCATAACAGTGCAACGACACTTCAGGGCGAAGTTCAACAAAGATCCACCAACTGCTAACTCCATTCGGCGATGGTAGGCGCAGTTTAAAGCTTCTGGATGCCTCTGTAAGGGGAAATCAACGGGTCGGACTGCAGTGAGCGAAGAAACGGTTGAACGCGTGCGAGCAAGTTTCGCGCGTAGCCCGCGGAAGTCGACGAATAAAGTAAGCAGGGAGCTAAACGTACCACAGCCGACGGTTTGGAAAATCTTACGGAAAAGGCTAAAGCAGAAGCCTTATCGTTTACAATTGCTACAAGCCTTGACACCCGATGACAAAGTCAAACGCTTTGAATTTTCGGCGCGATTGAAACAGCTCATGGAAGAGGATGCGTTCAGTGCGAAACTTGTTTTCAGTGATGAAGCAACATTTTTTCTTAATGGTGAAGTGAACAGACACAATGTGCGAATCTGTGCGGTAGAGAATCCTCACGCATTCGTGCAGCAAATTCGCAATTCACCAAAAGTTAACGTGTTTTGTGCAATCTCACGGTTTAAAGTTTACGTCCCCTTTCTCTTCTGCGAAAAAAACGTTACAGGACACGTGTATCTGGACATGCTGGAAAATTGGCTCATGCCATAACTGGAGACCGACAGCGCCGACTTCATCTTTCAGCAGGATGGTGCTCCACCGCACTTCCAGCATGATGTTCGGCATTTCTTAAACAGGAGATTGGAAAACCGATGGATCGGTCGTGGTGGAGATCATGATCAGCATTTCATGTCATGGCCTCCACGCTCTCCCGACTTAACCCCATGCGATTTCTTTCTGTGGGGTTATGTGAAAGATTCAGTGTTTAAACCTCCTCTACCAAGAAACGTGCCAGAACTGCGAGCTCGCATCAACGATGCTTTCGAACTCATTGATGGGGGCATGCTGCGCCGAGTGTGGGAGGAACCTGATTATCGGCTTGATGTCTGCCGAATCATTAAAGGGGCACATATCGATCATTTGTGAATGCCTAAAAAAACTTTTTGAGTTTTTGTATGTGTGTGCAAAGCATTGTGAAAATATCTCAAATAATAAAGTTATTGTGGAGCTGTGAAATCGCTTCAATCATTTGTAATAACCCTGTAGATTAAGGTACAGGCTTTCATGTAAAAATAAAATTATCGAGATATCTTAGCGCGTCTTTTTTTAATTTCATAACGGTACTTACTTAAAAAACACGCTTCGTAACTTGCACAACTTAAACTGAAACCCAGCCAAACAAAGGGGTCTGCATAACAAATGTTTTGCACCGAACACAGCCGGCACAACCTCTCTAACACCATTGAGGCTGCACACAAACCACTTCTACTATCAGCTAATACCTTGTCAGGTCAGCCTCCCCTGGATCCAGAAACGCTGAGGACTGTGTCTGCACCAACAAGAATCGATAACCCGTGTTCGCAAGAAGCCGCCACAGGCCAAGACCCCCAAGACTTCATCAGGCTGCCCCCACTGCTCTGCTGCGTGAACTTGCCGCTCTGCCTCATCCAGTTGGCTGTGTTCTCAAGTACTCGCTTGCCTTAGTATCTTTTCGCAGGCCGTCTTCATACTGCCACACCTCTGCTGAGGCTCCTCTCCGCCCTTATGATGACAGCGGCCACCCTTTCTCCAGACACCTGGGACTATTCTCACTGGCAGCAGTCGTTCCCAGCGCCGCTCAAACCACGCCGCGGCGCCACACACGAAATTTTGTCCCACACCGTCCACTTGTAACGCCGGAAATGCATATCCTCCTATTTCCATCTAATGTACTATAATTTGTTTTCCTTATTTTGTTACCTGAAGATATGACGTTTCTGTGTCTTTGTACATTCTAATTGTTTTACTATTTGTATATACGTGCATTTATGTCGATGTATAATTGGTATGTTTTGTAAATACTATTTGTATTTTTACGCTGGGTCTTGCCTAGGGAAAACTATGCTATCGAACGAATACATCGAAAAGTCGTGTGGAGAACCAAAGTGTTTAGGATCTTTGGTAGTGTGAACTCGGCCACGTGGAGCGCGGGCAGGGGGGAGTCTGGCTGGAGGAGGGCAGTGGAACAGGTGTGTTGTGTAACGTTCCCGCGAGTTGCCGAGCTTTAGGGGTTTGGAAGCATGTAATTGCGCTCGACTTGCTATGTTAGCCTCTGACACGGTGTCGCGGACGGGAGCGTTAGCTGGCACACATCAAGAGCCCGTTTCGGCTGGAGACCGTGTCAAGAAGAAGGCGCGCCAACATCCAGCTTCTGCAACAGCGACGCCCGACAATGAGTGACTGTCGCCACCTCCTCGATCGACGACTTCAATCAACCAACAAGGAAGACTGGTAGCACGTAAAGTTTTAGAGCTGTATGACAGACCTCAGCTTTTCAAACTGTTAAATTTTTCTCACTAAATTACAGCAACGTAGCATGAACCTTTGTTGCTCATTGTCCAAATTGCATTACCAAGCAGGGTCCCTTCCTTTTCCGGAATGAACCCGAGTGTCGTTGAAATTCAAACGCCAGCATTAAAGTAATATCATTCGATTTACCTGCTTTAATTTCAAAGTTCAGTTAAGGTATTCATAGCTGGCTACAATATTTATATTACACAAGCACAAATTAAGAGTGCGAGTTTTGTTACCGTATTTTAGCTTACCTGTGACCGCAGCTCAGCTTGGTACGTACTAAATTTTACTATTGTTAATTGTTCAGAATCATTTAATTCAAGTTCAAATATAATCTCTTATTTCTAAAATGCGTAGATTCAAGTAGCTTTTGAAATGATTGTTGAGGTTGCCCAAGACTAACCTTATATTATTGAATTTCGTAGTGCTTCAGAAACAAAATTCACTATTAATTTCAGTCACTAAATTAACTTTCAGTTTTCCGATTTTATTAATTCTTTTGCTAAATTAAGTCAGAGTGTAGCGAAATTTATTACTTCTGACAAACTTTCAGTTTTCACACAACACGTGTCAACCTTCAGTTGCCACGCTTTTAGTGCTAATTATATGTGCAATAACCTTTCTTTTTCAGTTATTATAGTAGTTGTCCATAGGACTGGCGACCGTAATTTTCCCCAAATCTCAAATATCTAATTAACACCAATTAATTGTTAACGTGACGACCGCACATTTACTTTCTTTATTAATTTTACCATTTTCTCAAAATTAATTTCCACCAATTTCATTTGCATTTTTCCTTTCATTTAGATGTAACCCTTTCCTCCCTCTTTACCGACAGATTAACTTCGGTGACGATTGCTTTTCTCAAATTTCCATTAGGTACACGCGGTTTAATTTTTCACTGTCATTAGGGTCGATAAGTGAAGGGGAGGTTACACACTGCCCCAAGGTGCTGGCTCGGAGCTGATGCCGATTCCTTGTTCCACCAAGGAATCGCTTTCCGCTTTCAATCTACGCCTCTTATAGCCTTGAAGTGGTGCTGCGTCTGGAAATTTTGCTGTCGCGAGCACCCGCTGCTGTCGCAGGGATGCAACACCGGTTGTGGTGACAACTGCCAGATGCTGCGGTGCTCCAACTGTGCTGCTGTGAACAAGTGGTTCACAGCACAGGGCAAAAAGTGAATAACAGAGAGAGGCGTAGATACAAGTAACACGGGAGACAGAGGCAGATTAAAAACTGGAATGCAAGAGAGACAAGGCTAGAGGGCCTAGGACGGTATAGCTCTACCTTGGTGCAATACACAAGTGAGAGAGATTCAGAAGTGTTTCTCTGCAGGCAGACGCTAGAGACAGTCACGTGGTGTCTCTTCCATGGCTCGTGAATGGTTTTTGTAAGAATTCAGGTCTATGCTGCATCTTAAAAAGGGCTCCGTACTGCTCCCTGATTCTGGTCCAAGGAAACCATTTCTAAAAATTTAGAATATGAGTTCTATGGGTTCCACAAACAAATTCGAATAATGATATGACAGCAAAGGAAATAATTGTCAGTGTCAATTATTTATTTCTCGTTCGATCTGCCAGATACATTTTACAAAGAACAGATAAGATTAATATAAATCAAAATAAACGTTTGGAACTTACAATGTGGAAACAAATTATATCAGTTATTACATTACAATTATGTCAGGGAAACTACATTATTACATTAAAAGGAACAAAAATCACACAAATTGAAGACAATTAATTACACAGTTCAAATGGCTCTGAGCACTATGGGACTTAACATCTGAGGTCATCAGTCCCCTAGAACTTAGAACTACTTAAACCTAACTAACCTAAGCACATCACACACATCCATGCCCGACGCAGGATTCGAACCTGCGACCGTAGCAGTCACACGGTTCCGGACTGAAGCGCCTAGAACCACACGGCTACCGCGGCCGGCAATTACACAGTAACATTAAGATTATGGAGCCATTTCCTGGCATTGTCCGTTAACTCGTGGAGCGACATCAGGAAGCCGTCTCTGAAACCATGAATGTTACAAACCAGAAGATGGTGCATTGTTTGTACCTCGCCACAGTCACAACACGAATCGTCTGTATAGCCCCATTTGGTTGTCTGCTGTCTGCATCGTCCAACTCCCGCACGAAACCTGAATAGAGCCGACCAGTGTTTCCTGTTGAGATTGAAGCTTTCAACCCTTTTGGTTGGGTCGTGGATTAGGTGATGGTCTTCCACGACGCCTCTTCTCAGACCCTGCCATGCATTCTTCCTTCATCATCGAGACCCTCTGTGCCTTCGTAGAGAGAAAGCAACCCAGGACATAGTACAAAAAATTGAAGCAAACCCAAGGCTACCCATACATGCCGACATGGGAGGACCCACGAGACTGAAGTCCATGAAACCTGTTGTCTGGAGCAGAACATTGGTCAGTGTCAGTGAAATTCACCAACAGCCGTGTAACTCAAGACGTTATTTTATTTTATTTCGAAGTAAAATAACATCTTGAGTTACACTGCTGTTAGTGAATTTCACTGACACTGACAATCATTTCCTCTGCTGTCGTATCGTTATTCAAATTTGTTTGTGGAACCCATAGAACTCATATTCTAAATTTTTAGAAAATGTTTCCTTGGTAATGGACCAGAATCAAGGGGCAGTACGGAGCTCTTCTTAAGACGCAGCATAGACCTGCATTGCCGGCCGGCGTGGCCGAGCGGTTCTAGGCGCTACAGTCTGGAACCGCGCGACCGCTACGGTCGTAGGTTCGAATCCTGCCTCGGGCATGGATGTGTGTGTTGTCCTTAGGTTCGTTAAGTTTAAGTAGTTCTAAGTTCTAGGGGACTGATGACCTCAGAAGTTAAGTCTGCTCAGAGCCATTTGAACCATTTTAGACGTGCATTCTTACAAAAACCATTCACGAACCGTGGAAGATAGGCCATGTGGCTGTCTCCAGCGACTACCTGCAGAGGAACACTTCTGAATCTCTCTCCCTTGTGTACTGCGAAAGGTAGACAATTTTGAACCGTCCGCTTATCGCTCTCTTGTATTTTAGCTGTACCGGCCTAGGCCCTCTAACTACGTCTCTCTTGCATTCCAGTTTTTAACCTCCCTCTGTCTCCCATGTTACTTGTATCTATGCCTCTCTCTATTATTCGCTTTTTTCCCTGTGCTGTGAATCGCTAACTCACAGTTTCAGCATTTCATTATGCCATCTTCAGCGCCCATATATACCTCTCCAAAGAAACGAAATGTCATATACAGCCATGAATCACTGGATGACGTGAATTCAGTAGTTACATTAAGGCTTCATTCGAAGACTCGATGGCAACAGTTGCCATGAACTCTTCGAATGAAGCACTAGTGTAACGATTGAATTCACGACATCCAATGATTTATGGCTGTATAAGACATTTCGTTTCTTTGGAGAGATGCATATGGGGGCCGAAGATGGCGTAATGAAATGCTGAGACTGGTAGCCTTGAAAATAAAGTAGAATAACATTTTAAGCTACACGGCGATTGGTGAATTCCATTGACATTGACAATTACTTACCCAGCCGATGTCCCCTGTCCATAATGGACCAACAGAGGCAGAGGAAACAGGTAAATGAAGTTTTGAAATGATTGGCATAAGTGGGGAATCGTGTGTTAAATATTTAACAGAGATGTATAAAGGCAAAAAATCATCAGAAACCGCAGAGAGATCAGAGATCAGTTTACCAGTAAATGATGATGTAATTGTTTCAGATGTGGAGGCAGAAAAAGCTTTAAGTCTATTAAAAGTAGGAAGTCTCGAGGGAAAGCTAGGAACCAATGAATTACTGAAGTATGGAGGATATCCTATAACTGAGCAATTAACCAAGTTGTTTAACAATATTGTAACTAGTAATAAAATTCCAAACGGATGGAGAACTAGAATTACAATTCTCAAAGGAGATAAGAAACAACCACCCAACTACAGGGGGATAAACCTGCTGAGTTCATTTCTTAAACTCATAACAACTATAAAATTAAATAAAACAGAAAGCGTTACAACGCTTGCAGAGGTGCAGTATGGTATTAGATCTGACAGCTCATACACAGACGCAGTATTCATTCTTTTAGAGAAGTACATTGAATGCAACATGCCATCTTATCTTTGTCTCATTCATTTACAGAGGGCTTTCGATAGGATTCTGTTTATAGATGTGGTAAACATGCTCTATAATCTGAGAATTACTTCCAACTCCGTAAAAACAATTGAAGGCTTTTATTCTAACAACTACATCCAGGTGAAAATTGGTTCCAGGTTAACTAGCTGCTCAATAGTGATATTAGACAAGGTGACTCTTTGAGCCCGCTTTTTTTAATGTAGTCATGGACGAGATGATGAAGAACGTATTGACTGGTGGTGGTTACAGAATGGGGGCCGCAGAAAGAGTAAACATAAACCGCAAATAAGATTAAATTCCTAGTGAGGCTCTTATCATACCCAAAATACAGAGATACAGGAGTTCCTGAGGACAGCATCTTAGGACCAATACTGTTCCTGAAATACGTAAATGACTTTCCCAATAGTATTAGCATCGGGGAAAAAATTCTGTTTTCTTTTGACAGGAATATTGTAGTCACTGAGAAAACAGAAGAACTCCTTGTAGAGAAAGCAAATGAAACTCTCAATGAAGTTTATCATTAGTCAGTACACAATAAGGTATGCAGTACACGAGGAAATCAAATGCCACAAATTTCAGCTCCTGCCACCAAGGAATAAAATTGAACAATAATTTGTCTAAGATGATTAGTAAAACATGTTTAAAAAGACAGTTATGAATTAACTGTTATGCAGCATTTTAAATGCAGTAAAGGATTACCTAGCTCATACTGAGTAGTGATACGCAAAAAATGTAACACAAGTAAATGCTTCACACTACTCTTTCGCCTTATAACAATGTTTTCTTTTTTTCTGGGACAAGTTGCTTCTAGAGCTCTGCAGTGCATAATAATAACACCTTATCCTCTTTCTGCGCTCAACATCACGCTAAGTATATAGGGATGCCGGGTCAGTCTTTCAGGCAAGGTGTAAGTAGGCTGTTTAGGTTTTCTTATTGGTAACGCCACGTAGCACTCTGTATGAAAATAACTGGCTGTGCTGTGTGCAGTCTGTGGCTAGTTTGCATTGTTGTCTGCCATTGTAGTGCTGGGCAGCTAGTTGTTAACAGCGCATAGCGTTCGGCAGTTGGAGGTGAGCCGCCAGCAGTGGTGGATGTGGGGAGAGAAATGGCAGAGTTTTGAAATTTGTAAGACTGGATGTCATGAACTGCTATATATATTATGACTATTAAGGTAAATACATCATTTTTTCTCTATCAAAATCTTTCATTTGCTAACTATGCCTATCAGTAGTTAGTGCCTTCAGTAGTTAGAATCTCTTATTTAGCTGGCAGTAGTGGCGCTCGCTATATTGCAGTAGTTCGAGTAACGAAGATTATTGTGAGGTAAGTGATTTGTGAAAGGTATAGGTTAATGTTAGTCAGGGCCATTCTTTTGCAGGGATTATTGAAAGTCAGATTGCGTTGCGCTAAAAATATTGTGTGACAGTTTAAGCACAGTCATGTATAATTTTTCAAAAGGGGACGTTTCAAAGGAAATGGAAAACTGCGCTACACAAAATGGAAATCAAGCACCCCCTCTATGGTCCTGATAAGAGATGATAGTATACGTAGCCTTTCATTATGAAATAATTAGTATACATTATGTGTGGGGTGCTTGGTAGTGAGAAATAAATGTACGGTAGCACTAACTTCTTACATTACTAAATGAGATTTTTGCAGAATGGTTTCGGGAGGATGAAGGATCCAGTCTTCATCCGGCCAACTTGATTTGGGTTCCTCGCCGTTTTCCTAAATTACTTCAGGCAAATCCAAGGGTGGTTCCTAATGTGCCACGCTCAGACACTTATACCATCCTTATAAACTAGGGTGACAATTATTGAACTATATGAAAAAAATGTAGATTAGTTGCATACTATGCCGTGCACACACTTTATTCAACACGTAAACGGCCGGCCGGGGTGGCCGAGCGGTTCTGGGCGCTACAGTCTGGAGCCGCGCGACCGCTACGGTCGCAGGTTCGAACCCTGCCTCGGGCATGGATGTGTGTGATGTCCTTAGGTTAGTTAGTTTTAAGTAGTTCTAAGTTCTAGGGGACTGATGACCTAAGCAGTTAAGTCCCATAGTGCTCAGAGCCATTTGAACCAACACGTGAACGTCACTACAGATATTCGCATTTAGATTACGACAAGTTCGATATGCTTGCCGTCATGATGTGATGTGGCGCAGGCGAACACCAAAATTCTGCATGACTCGATAAAGTTTCGGAATATCGATGCCGTCGATAACCTCCTGAATTGCTCTTTTCAGCTCAACAATAGTTTTGGGTTTATTGCTGTACTTGTTGCTGTACACTTTTTTTTTTAATACAGCCTCACAAAAAGAAGTCTCATGTGTTCAGATCCGGTGAATTTGGCGGCCAATCGAGGCCCATGCCAGCGGCCTCTTGGTACCACAGAGTCAGAATGCGGTGCCCAGAATGCTCCTCCAAGACATCAAACACTCTCCTGCTTCGATGCGGTCTAACTCCGTCTTGCATGAGCCACATCTTGTCGAAATCAGGGTCACTTTGGATAATGGGGATTAAATAATCTTCCAAAACCTTCACGTACCGTTCCGTAGTCACGGTGCCATCAAGGAATATCGCTCCGATTATTCCGTGACTGGACATTGCACGCCACACTGTCACTCGTTGAGGGTGAAGAGACTTCTCGATCGCGAAATGCGGATTCTCAGTCCCCCAAATGCGCCAAGTTTGCTTATTGACGAACCCATCCAAATAAAGTGGGCTTCGTCGCTAAACCAAACCATACCACGCATGCTAATTCCCGTCACACCCCGCAGCCAACTACGCAGTCTGAACGTCCTAAAGCAAACTTTCAGAAGTTATGACGATTTTATTTCACATAGTTCAATAATTCTCAGCCTGTAAAAGTCTGTGCAAACGAATTATGTTTTTATATTTGTTCATTCTTAATCTTTAACTCCACGATTTGTCTAATATCCCAGTATAAGTGATCCAAGGATGAGTAAAACTACTGTTAGTAGATGTTAACATGGTTTTTCTTGACCGAGATGCTCCGGAGTGCCCTCTTGTTTACAAACGAGTGGCGGTAGACGCCTCCGCATCACGGGCACCTCAGGAATGTCGGCACATCCATCTCGCAGCCAGGGGTCGACGAACCCTCACGGACTGGATTCTGTCTTCATGTCGAGACTTTATGCGGCTCGTATGTATAAGTAAGCAGACCCTGTAATTAATTAGTCGTCAGGACGCCATCAACATAATGGTAGCGGTCGTCCGACGAGGCATTACGACGAGATTTCTGTCCGTTATGATGATTAAGCACGTGAAACAACAAATGATTATCCCGAATTACCCGGTTTACAGAAGCTGACAGCGCTCTAAAAGAGACGTACTGTTGCCTGCTGAATGCACTTGGAATGTCTGGTGGAACGAAACACGGCGTTTGCTGCTCAGGGACGACAGGAATTACAGTACAGCGACGGCATTAGTACGTCTGGTCAAATGCACCACATCTCACTCGTTTACGTGTTAAAATGGTTTCTTCTTATTTTTAGAAGAGATACTTTACATAGAGCAGAACAGTAAAGCAACTACAATCGCTTAGTAGTGGAAAGGGAACGGGAACAGATGAAGTACCTCTAAGACTCTACAAACATTATACGAAAGAATTTCCTTCGCTTCTACCGGCAGTTTATCACATACTGGTGTCCAAAATTAAAGCAACAAACTGCTATTTCCCCGGCCTGTGTCTAATTCACGGTATAATCATACAAACTGTCAACAGATATTGTTACTGTCGTGTTCTGCACTGGAGATGGCATTCCGATCAACGGACAAGCACGCCAGCAGTGACGTCAGGACACCTGTCAAGCGGGGTAGAGTTTGCAGGATAGTCCCACGTCCACAATCGCTGTGTATGCAACACAGACGGTGCAGTATGGCACAGAGAAGATGCCTACAGACTCTCTGCTGTGGAGGGTCATAGGAAGAATGGAAGCAGGAGAGCCGTAAAGTGATGTGTCCAGATGGCTTAATGTGAATAGTTCTCTTATTTCTCGGATGAGGCTGCAGTTTATAGAGACCGAAACTGTATCCCAGAGACCATAGCAGGGCCGACCACGAGTGACATCAGAAAGAGCAGACCGTTATTTGGCTGTAGGGTCACGACGGCACTGCCTTAGTATTGCACTGCAACTGGCATCTGACCTCGCAGCATCCCCTGGACATGTTGTATCGAGGCAAACGGTGTACAGAAGGCTTCAGCAGGTTGGTCTTTATTGTTGGAGATCTGCTGTCTTTTTACCTCTGGCATGTCTTCACAAAAGAGAATGTCTAGAGTGGAGCCGTCAACATGCCATCAGGACAGTCGAACGGTGATCCAACGTTCCTTTCACAAATGAGACCCGATTTGGTCTGGAGATTGATTCCCGACGGATTCGTATCTAGAGGGTACGTGGAACACGATTTATGGACCAAAATATTGTGAAAAGAGACCGATATCTAGGAGGATCTCTAATGGTGTAGGCAGGGATTATGTTGACCACTCGAACACCTCTTCATGAAATTGTACGGATGAAGCAGGAAGCTTTAACTGCTGTCAGCCGCCCGCGGTGGCAGAGTGGTTCTAGGCGCTTCAGTCCGGAACCGCGCGACTGCTACGGTCGCAGGTTCGAATTTTGCCTCGGGCATGGATGTGTGTGATGTCCTTAGGTTAGTTAGGTTTAAGTAGTTCTAAGTTCTAGGGGACTGATGACCTTAGGTGGTAAGTCCCACAGTGCTCAGAGCAATTTGAACCATTTTTTAACTGCTGTGAGGTACCGTGAGGAGATCTTCGGATCTCATGCGCGGTTGTTGCGATGTGCTCTGGGGCCAGACTTGGTATTGATGGACGATAACGCTCGATCTAATAGAGCACCAATGATTTTTTTTTTTTTAAGAAACGGAAGATATTTCACGCGTGGCATGGCCTGCTCGCTTTCCCGATTTTCCGATTTGAATGCCATAGAGCACGTCAGGGATGCTCTAGGGACACTGGTTGCATCACGTCAGTATCCACCAAACACTCTCCAAAACTTTTGAGCAACTCTGCAGGGCGTTATTGTCTCAAAATGAGACTGATGACATCATTCACAGCATGTCCCGTCGTTGACAGGCCTTTATTGGTGCCAGAGGTGGTCACACCCCAGACTGAGCACATTAACCAGCTGTCAGAATATGTGCGCAAATCCGTTAAGTTAGAAGAAAACGAAGAACATTTATGTACCGTTATGGATGTTGCAGTTGGTTACTTCTCTATTCTTTACGTTGTTTCCACTTTCCTATCACCTGCTTATGCTATTTTGTGGCAAAATAAACGTAACCTTGCAAAATTTCCGTTTGTTGCTTTAATTGTGGACACCAGTCTAGATCTTTGGAGCAACGAAGGGTACCCAGCGACTGGAAAAAAGTGGAGATCATTCGAGTTTTCAACAAGGACCTTAGGACAGATGCATAAAGTTATACACCGTTGAAGTCAATCTGTTGTAGAATTATCGAACATGTTTTATGCTCAAGAATTATGTCGTATATGGAGAACGAAAATAACCCGTATAGAAATCACGTGGATTCCGCAAACACAGATTTTGCGAAACTCAGCTCTCTCTGTTCCTCCACGAGATCCATAGCGCTGTAGACAACGTCGCTCAAGTTGATGCCGTGTGCCTTCAGGAAGGCATTTGATACCCTCCCTCACTGCCGTCTAGAGAGAAAAATATGTAGAATATCGGACCAGATTTGCGACTGGGTTCAAGACTTCCTGGTAGATACAACGCAACTCGTCGCTCTTAACGAAACAAAATCGACAGACGCAAAGGCAATTTCCAGAGTTCTCCAAGGAAGCGTGATAGGAACGTTACTGTTTGCAGTGTATATAAATGATCTAGCAGAAAGCGTGAAATGGTCTTAAAGACTGTTCGGGGATGACGCTGTTAGCAGTACCCACAGCCTGCGAGACCTCACTTTAGGGAAAACTAACCCTTTCGCGGAGATGGCAGTAGACCTTTTGCGTTGGCCATCATGTCGGTGTGGGCGTGGAGGGGCTACACCTGTTACATACATAACAAAAGCGTCAGATGGTCTTAAAGACTGTTCGGGAATGACGCTGTTATTTATAACAATGTAGCAACGCCGATAATGACATGCAGAGGATTGATGAATGTTGCAGGCACTAACAGTTGCTCCTGAGCGTAAATAAATGTAACGTATTGCGCATAATATTGCACATACATAATAAATATCTACTACTGGACAACCATACTATTCAAGAAAAACTGCTGGAAACAGTATCTACCGTACAATATCGAGGAATAACTATCCAGAGCGACCTTAAGTGGAATAATCACAGGAACCAAATGGCAGGAAAAGCAGACGCCAGACTGAGACTCTCCCTACGAATAATATCAAAATGTAACTCATCCACGAAGGAAGTGGCTTATAAGGCGCTTGCTCGACCGATTCTTGAATACTGCTCATCGGTATGGGATCCCCACCAGGTAGGACTGACAGAAGAGATGGAGAAGATGCAACGGAGGACGGCGAGTTTCGTCACGTCATTGTTTAGTCGGCCCGAGAGCGTTACCGGGATGCTCCACAGAACTCCTTTGGCAGACGTTACAAGAGAGGCATTGTGCATCGCGGAGAGGTGCAGTATTCTATTGAAATCTGGAGAGAGTCGGACAACAGATTAATTCCACCCACATACATCTCGCGTAGTGACCAAGAAAGAAAATTCGAAAAATTAGAGCCAATACAGAGACTTACTTACAATCATTTCTGCTACGCTCCATTCGCGAGTGGAAAAGGATAGCTGGAACCAGTTAGTGGTGACAGAAGTACCCTCCGCCCCACACCATTAGGTGGAGTATTATGTACATAAAAATATAGATCACTAAAATGTAGTGTGAAACGGCTATGTCGATAGGAAATTATTCTAGTCAACAACAGCGTGAGAAGGAATTTTTAATAAAAATCAGTTACCTTGTTTGAGCATTTGTAGATGCGGCATACGCACCTTAGTGATTCTGCGAGGTGTTTAGAAACTCTTGTTATGAGTTGCTAAGACCTGGGTCTAGTTCTGGGTAGATAACAGTGAAAGAACAAATACTCGTAGTTTTCCAGATGCAACAAAGGTTGTGGTAAAGTGTTTTGACTCCAGACCATGTCTTGATATGATTATGGGAGCTGTTATTACTCTAACACTATCTTTGCAATTTCTTTGAGATCAATACTTGGAGGGTAGAAAAATATACTTATTTTCTGCCTGAAAAGTGGTTTTTGAAATTTTACGCGGAACAAGATGACGCGCTGATAACTTACTGGATTCTTGTTCCGGAGAAAGGCGCTTCTATTCCGCGTCTTCTCATCCAGATTAGTACAGGGTGTTTATAAATGAATATCGGGGTTTTAACGCTTTATAATATTTGTTACATCAAACTTACTGTTATAAATGATATCTCAACTGAAAGAGCAACTCAAACAGTTTTACCAAGAACCTTATAGATGTTCAATTTGAGCACTGGCATAACGAAGTACGCACTTCGTTGATCTTCACTGTACCCTAGCGCTGGATAGGCCGCAAGGGGCCCCATGACAGGGCTTGCTTTGTATGGCCTCCACGTTTACCCGACCTAACGCCATGCGATTTGTTCCTTTGGGGCTTCATCAAGGATTGTGTGTACGTGTCTTCGCTACCAGCAGACCTCCCTGAATTAAGAAACTGGGTTGAAGCAGTTGTTGCTACAGGGTGTTTCAAAAATGACCGGTATATTTGAAACGGCAATAAAAACTAAACGAGCAGCGATAGAAATACACCGTTTGTTGCAATATGCTTGGGACAACAGTACATTTTCAGGCGGACAAACTTTCGAAATTACAGTAGTTACAATTTTCAACAACAGATGGCGCTGCAAGTGATGTGAAAGATATAGAAGACAACGCAGTCTGTGGGTGCGCCATTCTGTCCGTCGTCTTTCTGCTGTAAGCGTGTGCTGTTCACAACGCGCAAATGTGCTGTAGACAACATGGTTTATTCGTTAGAACAGAGGATTTTTCTGGTGTTGGAATTCCACCGCCTAGAACACAGTGTTGTTGCAACAAGACGAAGTTTTCAACGGAGGTTTAATGTAACCAAAGGACCGAAAAGCGATACAATAAAGGATCTGTTTGAAAAATTTCAACGGACTGGGAACGTGATGGATGAACATGCTGGAAAGGTAAGGCGACCGCGTACGGCAACCACAGAGGGAAACGCGCAGCTAGTGCAGCAGGTGATCCGACAGCGGCCTCGGGTTTCCGTTCGCCGTGTTGCAGCTGCGGTCCAAATGACGTCAACGTCCACGTATCGTCTCATGCGCCAGAGTTTACACCTCTATCCATACAAAATTCAAACGCGGCAACCCCTCAGCGCCGCTACCATTGCTGCACGAGAGACATTCGCTAACGATATAGCGCACAGGATTGATGACGGCGATATGCATGAGGGCAGCATTTGGTTTACTGACGAAGCTTATTTTTACCTGGACGGCTTCGTCAATAAACAGAACTGGCGCATATGGGGAACCGAAAAGCCCCATGTTGCAGTCCCACCGTCCCTGCATCCTCAAAAAGTACTGGTCTGGGCCGCCATTTCTTCCAAAGGAATCATTGGCCCATTTTTCAGATCCGAAACGATTACTGCATCACGCTATCTGGACATTCTTCGTGAATTTGTGGCGGTACAAACTGCCTTAGACGACGCTGCGAACACCTCGTGGTTTATGCAAGATGGTGCCCGGCCACATCGCACGGCCGACGTCTTTAATTTCCTGAATGAATATTTCGATGATCGTGTGATTCCTTTGGGCTGTCCGAAACATACAGGAGGCGGTGTGGATTGGCCTCCCTATTCGCCAGACATGAACCCCTGTGACTTCTTTCTGTGGGGACACTTGAAAGACCAGGTGTACCGCCAGAATCCAGAAACAATTGAACAGCTGGAGCAGTACATCTCATCTGCATGTGAAGCCATTCCGCCAGACACGTTGTCAAAGGTTTCGGGTAATTTCATTCAGAGACTACGCCATATTATTGCTACGCATGGTGGATATGTGGAAAATATCGTACTATAGAGTTTCCCAGACCGCAGCGCCATCTGTTGTTGAAAATTGTAACTACTGTAATTTCGAAAGTTTGTCTGCCTGAAAATGTACTGTTGTCCCAAGCATATTGCAACAAACGGTGTATTTCTATCGCTGCTCGTTTAGTTTTTATTGCCGTTTCAAATATACCGGTCATTTTTGAAACACCCTGTACAATCACTGAAGACACACTTATCAACGTCTGGGAAGAACTCCGCTATAGACTTGATGTGTGCCGTGTGACAAATGGTGCTCAAATTGAACATTTATAAGGTTCTTGATAAAACTGTTTGAGTTGCTCTTTCATTTGACATATCATTTATAACTGTAAGTTTAACATAATACACTACTGGCCATTAAAATTGCTACACCACGAAGATGACGTGCTACAGACGCGACATTTAACCGACAAGAAGAAGATGCTGTGATATGCAAATGATTAGCTTTGCAGAGCATTCACACAACGTTGGCGCCGGTGGCGACACTTACAACGTGCTGACATAAGGAAAGTTTCGAACCGATTTCTCATACACAACCAGCATTTGACCGGCGTTGCCTGGTGAAACGTTGTTGTAATGCCTCATGTAAGGAGGAGAAATGCGTACCATCACGTATCCGACTTTGATAAAGGTCGTAGTGTAGCCTATCGCGATTGCGGTTTATCGTATGGCGACATTGCTGCTCTCGTCGGTCGAGATCCAATGACTGTTAGCAGAATATGGAATCGGTGGGTTCAGGAGGGTAATACGGAACGCCGTGCTGGATCCCAACGGTCTTGTATTACTAGCAGTCGAGATGACAGGCATCTTATCGGCATGGCTGTAACGGATCGTGCAGCCATGTCTCGATCCCGGAGTCAACAGATGGGGACGTCTGCAAGACAACAACCATCTGCACGAACAGTTCGACGACGTTTAAGCTCGGAGACCATGGCTCCGGTTACCGTTGACGCTGCATCACAGACAGGAGCGCCTGCGATGGTGTACTCAACGACGAACCTGGGTACACGAATGGCAAAACGTCATTTTCTCGGATGAATCCAGTTTCTGTTTACAGCATCATGACGGTCGCATCCGTGTTTGGCGGCATCGCGGTGAACGCACATTGGAAGCATGTATTTGTCATCGCCATACTAGCGTATCACCCGGCGTGATGGTATGGGGTGCCATTGGTTACACGTCTCGGTCACCTCTTGTTCGCATTGGCGGTACTTTGAACAGTGCACGTTACATTTAAGATGTGTTACGACCTGTGGCTCTACCCTTCATTCGATCCCTGCGAAACCCTACATTTCAGCAGGATAATGCACGACCACATGTTTCAGGTCCTGTACGGGCCTTTCTGCATACAGAAAATGTTCGACTGCTGCCCTGGCCAGCACATTCTCCAGATCTCTCACCAACTGAAAACGTCTGGTCAATGGTGGCCGAGCAACTGGCTCGTCACAATACATCTACATCTACATCCATACTCCGCAAGCCACCTGACAGTGTGTGGCGGAGGGTACCTTGAGTACCTCTATCGGTTCTCTCTTCTATTCCAGTCTCGTATTGTTCGTGGAAAGAATGATTGTCGGTATGCCTCTGTGTGGGCTCTAATCTCTCTGATTATATTCTCATGGTCTCTTCGCGAGATATACGTAGGAGGGAGCAATATACTGCTTGACTCCTCGGTGAAGGTATGTTCTCGAAACTTCAACAAAAGCCCGTACCGAGCTACTGAGCGTCTCTCCTGCAGATTCTTCCACTGGAGTTTATCTATCATCTCCGTAACGCTTTCGCGATTACTGAATGATCCTGTAACGAAGCGCACTGCTCTCCGCTGGATCTTTTCTCTCTCTTCTATCAACCCTATCTGGTGCTGATCCCACACTGCTAAGCAGTATTCAAGCAGTGGGCGAACAAGCGTACTGTAACCTACTTCCTTTGTTTTCGGATTGCATTTCCTTAGGATTCTTCCAATGAATCTCAGTCTGGCATCTGCTTTACCAACGATCAACTTTATATGATCATTCCATTTTAAATCACTCCTAATGCGTACTCCCAGATAATTTATGGAATTAACTGCTTCCAGTTGCTGACCTGCTATTCTGTAGCTAAATGATAAGCGATCTATCTTTCTATGTATTCGCAGCACATTACGCTTGTCTACATTGCCATTCCCTGCACCATGCGTCAATACGCTGCAGATCCTCCTGCATTTCAGTACAATTTTCCATTGTTACAACCTCTCGATATACCACAGCATCATCTGCAAAAAGCCTCAGTGAACTTCCGATGTCATCCACAAGGCCATTTATGTATATTGTGAATAGCAACGGTCCTACGACACTGCCCTGCGGCACACCTGAAATTACTCTTACTTTGGAAGACTTCTCTCCATTGAGAATGACATGCTGCGTTCTGTTATCTAGGAACTCTTGAATCCAATCACACAATTGGTCTGATAGTCCATATGCTCTTAGTTTGTTCATTAAACGACTGTGGGGAACTGTATTGAACGCCTTGTGGAAGTCAAGAAACGCGGCATCTATCTGGGAACCCGTGTCTATGGCCCTCTGAGTCTCGTGGGCGAATAGCGCGAGCTGGGTTTCACACGACCGTCTTTTTCGAAACCCATGCTGATACCTACAGAGTAGATTCCTAGTCTCCAGGAAAGTCATTATACTCGAACATAATACGTGTTCCAAAATTCTACAACTGATCAACGTTAGACATATAGGTCTATAGTTCTGCACATCTGTTCGACGTCCCTTCTTGAAAACGGGGATGACCTGTGCGCTTTTCCAATCCTTTGGAACGCTACGCTCTTCTAGAGACCTAGGGATCACCGCTGCAAGAATGGGGGCAAGTTCCTTCGCGTACTCTGTGTAAAATCGAACTGGTATCTCATCAGATCTAGCGGCCTTTCCTCTTTTGAGCGATTTTAATTGTTTCTCTATCCCTCTGTCGTCTATTTCGATATCTACCATTTTGTCATCTGTGCGACAATCTAGAGAAGGAACTACAGTGCAGTCTTCCTCTGTGAAACAGCTTTGGAAAAAGACATTTAGTAATTCGGCCTTTAGTCTGTCATCCTCTGTTTCGGTACCATTTTGGTCACAGAGTGTCTGGACATTTTGTTTGGATCCAGCTACCGCTTTGACATAAGACCAAAATTTCTTAGGATTTTCTGCCAAGTCAGTACATAGAACTTTACCTTCGAATTCACTGAACGCCTCTCACATAGCCCTCCTCACACTACATTTCGCTTCGCGTAATTTTTGTTTGTCGGCAAGGGTTTGGCTATGTTTATGTTTGCTGTGAAGTTCCCTTTGCTTCCGCAGCAGTTTTCTAACACGGTTGTTGTACTTTTCCATCTCTTACGATCTTGCTTGGCACATACTCATCTAACGCATATTGTACGATGGTTTTGAACTTTGTCCACTGATCCTCAACACTATCTGTACTTGAGACAAAACTTTTGTGTTGAGCCATCAGGTACTCTGTAATCTGCTTTTTGTCACTTTTGCTAAACAGAAAAATCTTCCTACCTTTCTTAATATCTCTATTTACGGCTGAAATCATCGATACGCCAGTCACCTTGATGAACTGTGGTATCGTGTTGAAGCTGCATGGGCAGCTGTACCTGTACACGCCATCCAAGCTCTGTTTGACTCAATGCCCAGGCGTGTCAGGGCATTTATTACGTCAAGAGGTGGTTGTTCTGGGTACTGATTTCTCAGGATCTATGCACCCAAATTGCGTGAAAGTGTAATCACATGTCAGTTCTAGTATAATATATTTGTCCAGTGAATACCCGTTTATCATCTGCATTTCTTCTAGGTGTAGCAATTTTAATGGCCAGTAGTGTAAATATTATAAAGCGTTGAAACCCAGATATTCATTTATAAACACCCTGTATTTCCTCGATTTCGCTAAGAATCTTAAGGAAAGTATCGTGATGATTGCTTTCAAACAGAACGACTGGTTTCCTTCCCCATTCGGATGTTGTGCTCCATCTATAATGACCTCGTCTCTTCCTTTTTTTCTTAAAAAAAAAAGAATCTAAGCAGTTTTTACTGAAATGTATAGTGTGCTTGCTCTAATATCTGAAAATTAAGATCAGTCAGTTTTTCTCGGCATTGCTACAAACCCGTAGACATTCAGATTGCAAATCATTGCGTATGATCGACATTCCTTGTTAATCCGATCACACGTGATTGCAACACACTCGAGCAGTATTCACGTGTTATTCATACAAGTCTTGTGATCAATCTCTCTGTCAACAAGCTACAGCTATCGTTAACCACCCAGTGAGTGAAAACTTATAATTTGGTGTATCTAAGGTTGAATTTTCTTTAACGATCCACTTAATATAATTTTACACTTAGATACAATTTGAACGTACAGACAACGTGGGGCATATGTAGTAGTAGCAATAGTTTTATTCCTCCGTGGATAACTTTTACAAGAATACCGTGCATGTCATGGTATCACGGTTTACGAACATACAATAAAAGCGGAAAAATTCTCCTATCGGAGCTGAAAAAAGCGGGTATTCCGGTTTATTTAAAATACTCTAAGTGAAAAAAGGGATCCAACTGCCTCACTATAGCTCGCTCAGTACCTTTCAAAAGTTTGCCATGGGAACATATTCGCGCTCTTTTTAACATGCAACTGACCCGCCGTTTTCACACCCTCCCTTAACTGTAACTCAGTCACACCTACTAGTCCATCGCTGTAAGTATCTCATATCCATCCACTCCCACTTGCCCATTCTCAGTCACGCATTCAGGCAAACCGTTATCATAATCTCTTTGTGTATCTCTGTCCCCTGTCTCACAGCCACAGCCTCCTTCGTTCTGCCCTACTACTACTACTACTGTCTCCTCTCACTGTCATTTTCTCCCTCTTGCTCTCTCTTGTTGCTACTGTCTCATTCATTCCTCCCCACCGCTGCTGTTTCTTCTCGCTGTCACTATCTCTCTCTTCCTTGTTGTAGTTGTCATATACTTTGTCCCTCATTATCAAGGGCTCTTACCCACTTCCAGTTTCTCCGTCTCTTTATTCCTCTCCCACTGGCTTATCCCCTTCACTCTTTTCATCACACTGTTCTGTCACTGTCACCTATGTTCCACCGCCACCGCGCCCCTCTCTTTCTCTCACCCTGCCATTGTCTCCTTCCCACTTTCTATACCTCATCCCCGTCTACGGTCTTCCAATATTTATTACTGTTCCGTCTCTTCCCCACTTCCACTGTCTCCTTCTCTCTCAACATAAAATATCGCGAATATGTTCGCACGCCAAAACTTCTGAGAAAATTTTTTAAAGGTGCTGAGGAAGATAGATCGAGGCAGCTGGTACGCCACTTTACAGTCAGACCTTTCAAACAGGAGCATATTCGCCTTTTTTGTGCTCCGATAGGCATTAACAACAGCTAATTCTCCTCTTTTCCCTTCTACAGCAGAGAATTTCACTCATACGAAAAGAACTCAATGGGTCAATAAAGTTTTGACTGAATTAGCAAAACTTATGTTACACTTCAGAATTTTGAGTATGCTTCAGTACTACCATATGGGTTCCCATAATCCTACCAACGATAACTGAGATACTTTACAGCCTCCCCATGCTACGTCACTTTATAAACTACGATTTTGCCTGACGCAGGATTTTACGAGCGTATTTTACGCGTACAGTGTAAGTAGGCTGTTTAGGTTTTTATGTTGGTAACGCCATGTAACGCTCTATATGAAAATCACTGACTTGTGCTGTGGGCAGTCTGTGGCTGGGTGGATTGTTGGAATAGTCGCTATTGTAGTGTTGGACAGTTGGCTGTGAACAGCGCGTAGCGTTGCGCAGTTGGAGGTGAGCCGCCAGCAGTGGTGGATGTGGGGAGAGAAATGGCGGAGTTTTGAGAGCGGATGATCTGGACGTGTGTCCATCAGAGACAGTAAATTTGTAAGACTGGATGCCATGAACTGCTATATATATTATGACTTTTGAACACTATTAAGGTAAATACATTGTTTGTTCTCTATCAAAATCTTTCATTTGCTAACTATGCCTATCAGTAGTTAGTGCCTTCAGTAGTTAGAATCTTTTATTTAGCTGGCAGTATCGGCGCTCACTGTATTGCAGTAGTTCGAGTAACGAAGATTTATGTGAGATAAGTGATTCATGAAAGGTATAGGTTATTGCTAGTCAGGGCCATTCTTTTGTAGGGATTATTGGAAGTCAGATTGCGTTGCGCTAAAAAATATTGTGCGTCAGTTTAGTGATGATCAGAATAAGTAAAGAGAGGACTGTATGAGTATGTTCAGTTTTGCTCAGTTGTTTGAAAATCAAATAACGTAGAAGTTTCGAGCACAGTCATTCTTAATTTTTGAAGGGGAAGCTTCACGGTTTCCATGTGCCTCAACGCATGCATGTCTCATAAGTTCACATCCGCTAGGCTGCATCCGAACAGTGTCAAAGGCAGCATGAATACGCTTGCTCCAGTGTCTCCATATCTGGAATGAGCACTGCATACACGATACTTTCGAGATGGCCCCATAACCAAAAATCGCACTGGTTGATATCCAAAGAACGAACAAGCCATACAACTGGACCCCCCAGTCCGATCCATCGACCAGGTTCAAATGGCTCTGAGCACTATGGGACTTAACGTCTGAGGTCATCAGTCCCTTAGAACATAGAACTACTTAAACCTAACTAACCTAAGGACATAATACACATCCATGCCCGAGGCAGGATTCGAACCTGCGACCGTAGCGGTCGCGCGGTTCCAGACAGAAGCGCCTAGAACCTCTCGGCCACACCGGCCGGCCATCGACCAGGGTAGAAATGCTTCCGGACGTTAACGGGGAAGTGGGCTGGACCACCATCATGTAGCAGCCACATAACCCTTCGCATCATCAATGGCACTTCGTCGAGCAGTGGAGGCAAAGTCATTTATGGCACATATTTTGATACAAACTCACTCATCGTAACCTACAGTATAGGGTAATTGCCTCCCGTTCAGTGCCGAACTCCGCTAATTCTGAATTCCAATTTTCCTTCAATCCTCTCTAACATGTTCTGTCCTACCTTTGGTCTGCGAACCCTCCTAGTTCCTTCAGCCGCTGCTTTGAATGACTTGTTAATAATCGGTTTCACAAGCTGCGACATCGTAGCGAAAAAACAGTGACCCGTATATGTATTAAGTTTGTAAGCAGGCTGTTTAGGTTTTTTTATTGGTAATGCCACGTAGCGCTCTGTATGAAAATCACTGGCTGTGCTGTGTGCAGTCTGTGGCTGGTTTGCATTGTTGTTTGTTATTGTAGTGTTGGGCAGCTGGATGTTAACAGCGCGTAGCGTTGCGCAGTTGGAGGTGAGCCGCCAGCAGTGGTGGATGTGGGGAGAGAGATGGCGAAGTTTTGAGAGCGGATGATCTGGACGTGTGTCCATCAGAAACAGTACATTTGTAGGACTGGATGTCATGAACTGATATATGTATTATGACTTTGGAACACCTTTAAGGTAAATACATTGTTTGTTCTCTATTAAAATCTTTCATTTGCTAACTATGCCTATCAGTAGTTAGTGCCTTCAGTAGTTAGAATCTTTTATTTAGCTGGCAGTATCGGCGCTCACTGTATTGCAGTAGTTAGAGTAACGAAGATTTTTGTGAGGTAAGTGATTTGCGAAAGGTATAGTTTAACGTTAGTCAGGGCCATTCTTTTGTAGGGATTATTGAAAGTCAGGTTGCGTTACGCTAAAAATATCGTGTGTCAATTTAGTGTTGATCAGAATAAGTAAAGAGAGAAATGCCTGAGTACGTTCAGTTCTGCTCAGCTGTTTGAAAATCAAATAACGTAAGAGATTTATCAGCACAGTCATTCATAAATTTTTCTAAGGGGACGTTTCAACATGTAGGGCAACTTTGAACCTCTGTATCTCGGAAACGAATAAAGATATCAAGAAAATTTGCGAGGTTGTTCGAAATCGGGGTCTTAGGAACGTATCGTAAAAATTCCAGTCTTTCTTTGTTCATAACCCTCTTGGAATCCGTGGCTCGGTTTTTGTGCTAAAAAATGGTAAAAAGAGTTTTGTGGGGGGTCTCTAATGAAAAAGAACAAACCGATTTCCTCCATTTATCTAAAGCAGGAGGAAGTTTGCATTATTCATACTTTGACCCTGTACTGACGGTCCTTCCGTTGGGTATACAAATATTCCCTAGGCCAAAGGGTATCCAAAACACGCCCTGCCTAACACCAACAGACTCCAAGGTATGAACCCCGGAAGAATCTTCTTGTTATGCGCTTTGTTTTGGAACATGGAAGTATTTAAATGCGAGTGTGTGGGTACGTATACCTAATATGACTAGACTGGCAAAGATGGGTCAAACAGTCGGCCGTATCCTGACAATGGGAACCATCCCGGAATTTGCCTGAACTAATTTAGGGGAACCACGGAAAAACCTATATCTGGGTAGCTGGACGGAGTATGGGGCCTCCTTCCTCCAGAATACAAGGCCATTCTTTTTCATCTCATCTATAATACTGATAAGCAAAAAAAAAAAAAAAAAGTGTTTAGTAATACAGAAAGCTAGTGCTACTCTGTCCATTCATTCCTCATTACCAATCACTACACACAATACACACATTATAAACTGACGCCAGGACCATAAGTACACTCTGTGGTTTCCATTTTGTTTATCGCAGCTCCCAATTTGCTTGCCAGGGCAACTGAGTTAGCATCCTCAACAGTCAGTGAGATGTGAGTTCAGAAATAGGTCGAGGTGTTGATATTAAAACAGCAGATCTTTGGAAATAAGGATCCTAAAATAAAAAAGAATAAAAAACGACTAAGTGCGAGTAGGACTAGAGCTCTGAGGGTTCCGTAAAAATTATGTGTATCGATAGTTCAACGGCCGTGCGGGATTACCCGAGCGGTCTTAGGCGCTGCAGTCATGGACTGCGCGGCTGGTCCTGTCGGAGGTTCGAGTCCTACCTCGGGCATGGATGTGTGTGTTTGTCCTTAGGATAATTTAGGTTAATTAGTGTGTAAGCTTAGTGACTGATGACCTTAGCAGTTACGGCCCAATAAGATTTCACACACATTTGAACATTTGATAGTTCAACCTGACCGGGAATCGAGAATCACGACGATTTTTGCCTGCTATCGATATCGATACTGGCAATATATCTATACTACGAAATTTTTTCTTGTGATATAGTCACAAATTAACAATTTTCGGATTTTTTTCACCTGTACTGTGAAACCTTGTTTGTTGTCAATTTTGATGAGTCTAGGTCAACGGCAATTACCCTATACTGTAGGTTACGATGAGTGAGTTTGTATCAAAATATGTGCCATAAATGACTATATCTTTCGACTGCATTGATATGGAAGCTTAAATTTTTTATACCGCCAAGGGAGCGTAGACATTGGTATGTGGCAAATTTAAAATTGGTACGTATAGTCGTTCCTGATCAAAATGGGTCTTAGCAGTCGGACAGACAGACAGATAACAAAGTGGTCCCATAACGATTCCTTTTTTACCGATTGAAGCACGGGTCCGTAAAAAGATCGTTCTTGTACTACGTTGAGGCCCTCTAGGCACCACATTCCACAGCAGTTCTCATTCCTTGGCTGTTATTTACTTTTCTTCCAATATTCCGTCATTGTTTCTCAAGGTTTCTTTTTCCTACCTTCAGACCACTTTCTTTCTTTGCCCTCCTGCCTTCGAATTCTTCCTGTTTTAGTTTTTCTCCAAAAATATCTTTTTCCAATATTTGTTCTCTTACTTTATTCTTTTGCTTGTATTTCTTATTCTCACGAATCCAGGTGGTTGTTAATTCTTTTCCGTACGATATTTGACAGTCTGCTTGTTCAGTCTACGGTCATCCATTCAGTAGATACGTCCAAAAAATAGCACTCTTCTCTTCCTTATTGTTTCTGATATGTTTCTACGTACTGATAAATTTTGTCGTTACTTCTTAATTTCCAAAATGCTGTATTTTTCTGAGGGCCAGATATTTTCTGTACAGTTCTTCTTTCTAATATTTGTGACTTATCAAGCTTATAATTTTATACTGGACATTCGTTGTCATATAGGCAGTCTGGATGCACTACTGTATTGTACTGCTATTTTAAACCTTTTTTAGATAAGCACTTTGGCTCGCTTATAACATTTACTTTTTCGTACTTGTGTATCCTTTCCTCTGAAGCAGAGTTTTATTAACTGTTTTCTTGAATGACCCTCCCCCAAATATTTGAAATTTTATACCTTTTCTTTTTGCCCCATATGTGTTTTTAAATATTTTGGAGCTACATACGCTACGCTTTCTGAAAGAATTCCAAAATTATCTGCAAACCTTGCGCAATTTATTACAACACCTCCGTTCTTTCTCACTCGAACGAGTGGCGATATTTTGGATTTTTTAAACTTTTTTCCAACTTTTTATTAGTGTTATTAGTATAGTTATTAGTGTTTTTACCTGTGTTACATTTTATACCAAACCACTAATGTTTGTTATCTGTCCTTCACTACATCCCATTGTGCTTCAACTGAACTCATTTTCCAGTTCATTTGAGTTTACACAGATATTAATTTGTCTCATAAGACAGAAAACGCAGACACACACACACACACACACACACACACACACACACACACACACACAGGAAAAAGAACACCTTGAACGACTGTGAACTATGTCGACCCGCGCGTTCAGGGTCAACATCGGTATCGCAGCGTAACATCACCTAGGAGGAAAATCTGCCTACGGCTCCCGTTGTCGCTTTAAATCAAAGGTAATGGACCAGTGTGACTTGATCAAACGTGTAGGATGCTTCACAGTCGTATGCGCCAAACCGTACCACCAAATCAGTGTTTGAAGAAGGTCACATTATTGGTATGAGAGAATGTGCTACATCCCTCCACGAAATTGCTGCTCGTGTGGGACGAAGTGTTCCGGCAGTGCAACGCGTATGTGCCGAGTGGTTCACGGAAGGCCGTAGAACACGACGAGGTGGGTCTGGTCGTACCACCCATATCAACCACCCCCGTCCCTCCCCCCTCCCCCGAGAAGATCGACACGCTATCGGAATAACATTGCAAGACACCTCGGTTGTCGCCGTTTATTACGTTATGGGTTACGTGCGTGTCGTCCACTTCTCCGTCTACCAATGGCAAATATGCAGAAATACGCGGACGAATCCAAGCTCTGTTTGTTTGAAATTCATGGCCGTATTTTGGTTCACCGCAGACAGGGGGAGCGGCATCACAGTGATTCCATTCTCACAAGACATACAGCGCCAACTCAAGGCGTTATAGTGTGGGGTGCTATTGAGTACATCCACAAATCACAGCTGGTGTGTGTCCAGGGCACTGTGACCTGCGTGACCTACGTGAATGACATCCTGCGTCCCGTAATCCTACGCTTTCTGCACAACACCCGAGACGCCAATGTTCAGCAAGACACTACACGGCCACATGTTGCCGCACGAACACCTGCCTTCTTGGTGTCGGAAGTTCCATGCGGCTTTTCGCGGATGATGCTGTAGTATACAGAGAAGTTGCAGCATTAGAAAATTGTAGCGAAATGCAGGAAGATCTGCAGCGGATAGGCACTTGGTGCAGGGAGTGGCAACTGTCCCTTAACATAGACAAATGTAATGTATTGCGAATACATAGAAAGAAGGATCCTTTATTGTATGATTATATGATAGCGGAACAAACACTGGTAGCAGTTACTTCTGTAAAATATCTGGGAGTATGCGTGCGGAACGATTTGAAGTGGAATGATCACATAAAATTAATTGTTGGTAAGGCGGGTACCAGGTTGAGATTCATTGGGAGAGTGCTTAGAAAATGTAGTCCATCAACAAAGGAGGTGGCTTAAAAAACACTCGTTCGACCTATACTTGAGTATTGCTCATCAGTGTGGGATCCGTACCAGATCGGGTTGACGGAGGAGATAGAGAAGATCCAAAGAAGAGCGGCGCGTTTCGTCACAGGGTTATTTGGTAAGCGTGATAGCGTTACGGAGATGTTTAATAAACTCATGTGGCAGACTCTGCAAGAGAGGCGCTCTGCATCGCGGTGTAGCTTGCTCGCCAGGTTTCGAGAGGGTGCGTTTCTGGATGAGGTATCGAATATATTGCTTCCCCCTACTTATACCTCCCGAGGAGATCGCGAATGTAAAATTAGAGAGATTCGAGCGCGCACGGAGGCTTTCAGACAGTCGTTCTTCCCGCGAACCATACGCGACTGGAACAGGAAAGGGAGGTAATGACAGTGGCACGTAAAGTGCCCTCCGCCACACACCGTTGGCTGGCTTGCGCAGTATAAATGTAGATGTAGATGTAGGATGTCAGCCTTTTGCCCTGACCCGCCAGATCACCAGACTTGTCGCCAAAACTAAAATATGCGGAGTGTGGTGAAACGACCGGTGCAGCGCTGTGTCCCAATACCAACCACCACAAGTGACCTTTGGAACCAGGTGACTGCAGCATGGATGGCTATACCACAGGACGCCATTCACGCGTCGATGCCATCATGCGTGCAAGAAGTGAACAGAACCGATGGCAGATTCTGTGCCTACTAGGCAACAGGACATATGTTGAGACAAAGTGACTGAAAAGCTAATCATTTCTGCAGAACATACTACTGTTCATGTCCTGTGAATATGACCGTGCCTATCGCCCGACGCGTTCTTTCTGGTGTTTCAGCAGGTATATGCAATTTCGTTCCTGCCTTGTGTGGCTGTAGTGAGCCCAAACAAGTACTGTTCGTCAGGTCCTTCATGAGACGACCAGTGCCAATGGAAAGCCTCTACATCTATATCTACATCTACATCCATACTCCGCAAGCCACCTGACGGTGTGTGGCGGAGGGTACCTTGAGTACCTCTATCGGTTCTCCCTTCTATTCCAGTCTCATATTGTTCGTGGAAAGAAAGATTGTCGGTATGCCTCTGTGTGGGCTCTAATCTCTCTGATTTTATCCTCATGGTCTCTTCGCGAGATATACGTAGGAGGGAGCAACATACTGCTTGACTCCTCGGTGAAGGTATACTCTCGAAACTTCAACAAAATCCCGTACCGAGCTACTGAGCGTCTCTCTTGCAGAGTCTTCCACTGTAGTTTACCTATCATCTGCGTAACGCTTTCGTGATTACTAAACGATCCTGTAACGAAGCGCGCTGCTCTCCGTTGGATCTTCTCTATCTCTTCTATCAACCCTATCTGGTACGGATCCCACACCGGTGAGCAGTATTCAAGCAGTGGCCGAACAAGTGTGCTGTAACCTACTTCCTTTGTTTTCGGACTGCATTTCCTTAGGATTCTTGCAATGTATCACAGTCTGGCATCTGCTTTACCGACGATTAATTTTATATGGTCATTCTGTTGTGACTTGGCAAGACAGCCAAGCCACTACGAGGTGAAGCCGAAAGGCACGCGTTTAAGCTCACGCAGGCTGGCGTGAGGTGTGGAACAGGACACGGAAATGAACTAGCAAAAACAGGACGTAGCTGTGGGATACTTAACTTTAATCCATAATTGGTGAACATCGGTCTGACGGTACATGCATCACAAGATTAATAGCAATTGATAATGGCGCCTTGCTAGGTCGTAGCAAATGACGTAGCTGAAGGCTATTCTAACTATCGTCTCGGCAAATGAGAGCGTAATTTATCAGTGAACCATCGCTAGCAAAATCGGCTGTACAACTGGGGCGAGTGCTAGGAAGTCTCTCTAGACCTGCCGTGTGGCGGCGCTCGGTCTGCAATCACTGACAGTGGCGACACGCGGGTCCGACATATACCAACGGACCGCGGCCGATTTAAAGGCTACCACCTAGCAAGTGTGGTGTCTGGCGGTGACACCACACATTCCATTTTAAATCACTCCTAATGCCTACTGCCAGATAATTTATGGGATTAACTGCTTCCAGTTGCTGACCTGCTATATTGTAGCTAAATGGTAAATGATATATCTTTCTATGCATTCGCAGCACATTAAACTTGTCTACATTAAGATTCAATTGCTATTTTGTTTCCCTAAATTATTTTTAAAGCGGAATTTTAAGTTCCCGTTGGACAGAGCGATCCCAGATCAGTCTAGTGCGATATTCTGTTTATCGACATACATTAACAGGTACAGCAAAACTCAAAGAGGAACTAGCACTCCAGTAGCCACAGTATTGCAATGACCCGCGCTAATTGCCACTGCCAAGATTGCAGCCCTACTGAGTCGCTGCTGTATTGCTGTTTATTCTTCGTGTTCTATTGTCCCTGTCAGTAAAAATCGATACGACTGATATCGGACTAGACTAATCTGGGACCGCTCTTCCGAATGAATGCGTAAAAGTCCGGTTTAAAAACAGTTTTGTTTGCACTGGGAAACAAACGGACGCATTTTGTTGACACTTGGCATCGTATGAAAGACGTGATGAGCAGTAATTGGTTGGGCCGACTCTAGCTACACTACGGGTAAACGAAATTTGCAAGTGTCTGCCGGAGCACCAGAGAAAATACGCCGACGACTCCTGCACCACACACCATAATGTTGATTACGGAGTGTAGAAGTAGGGTCGGTTAAAGGAAGCACAAACGATTAGTCAGTACGATGAGCGATGGGTGGGGGAGGGTGTGAGGGAGAAAGAAAATGCAATTAGTATATTTTTAGAATGCAGGAGGTAGCTTGAAAGGGAGAGTGAAAGAAGTGAAATGGGGATCCGGCAAGAAGCTGGTTATTACTGTCAGGCACGTGAGGCCGCTCATTACCTCCGCGTCTAGGCTGACCGGCGAGGCAGGGCGAATCCTCCTCCACACGGGCTGACCACAAACCGCGGCACGCGCTGTCACGACCTCAGCACGCCTGCTCGCGAAAAGAAGGGCCGTGGGAAGACGCGAGCTGCTGCCGCGGCTAACCCACACGCTGACAGCGGGGCTCCGCCGAACACTTTGCTATACATCAACACGTCTCGCACGGCCCGCGTTCCTGTCTCGCTCTATGCGGAAGAAAATTCAATTACGTGCTTTGCAGAGGCCCACCGGGGCGTAACAAAAGGCGGTGTTTTCGTGCCGGGACGCCTCAGTGAGAGTGACGTCAAATCTTCGGTCGCTCACCCCCTCGTGCACCTACAGCCGAACGACGTGCGCCCGTGCTTCCTATTTAGACTTTTTTCCCCGCCGAACTTCGGTTATTTAACGCCTGTTTAGCCAGAGATCTGTTTTTGCAGCTACACTCGGTGAAATGAGCAGTATTTTTGCGATAGACGTCAGTTACCACATGTCGATTACGATTCCTTCAGTCGAAGTGCTGCCGTGGCAAATTAAAGATGTATGTCGGATCGGGACTCGAACGCTGAACTGTGTTTTTCTTGGGAGGTGCTGTTACCCTCACCACGTACAAGTCGTGTCTGCTATAGCTCAGTCGGAAACGGCATTATACACGAAAGGCAAGAGTGAAGCGTTAAAAAAATGCCCGTTTTTGTAAATTTCTGAACTTTGACTAGTTAAAATACGGGATGCAGCTTTCGCCACAGCTAACAAATGGCTCTGAGCACTATGGGAGTTAACGTCTGAGGTCATCAGTCCCCTAGAACTTAGAACTACTTAAACCCAATTAACCTAAGGACATCACACATATCCATGCCCGTGGCAGGATTCGAAGACTGTAGCGCCTAGAACCGCTCGCCATAGCTAACAGACGTGGAGCTACTGTACTTCCTATCATGAGCAGGTAATGCGCCTCTATTGGTAAATACCGCCGCATGCAATGTCTGTGTATAATGAGATTTGACTCTATGATTTATCTAAGACGCGTAATGGAATCTGACTATAAGAGTTCAGGACGACTGATCGGGGAATGAATTTTATTGATAATTCAGAAAGACATTTCTCAAGCAGGATTGATCACAGGGGGTGGAAAGTACGTAGGCGAAAGGACTAGCCAACAATTCTCCTTGAAGAAAGTCGTTTATTTACACAATATATATCCTCCACAAGTTTAGCTATCATTTAACAAACAAATATCACCTTAAATTATATTTCCTTACGGAGGTTTTCTTCTTAACAAAATTCATGGACATTATTAGTCTCCAAAGAACCGTATCATCGGAAAGATGGGACTCGGTTGCTCTTGTGAATGCATTATAAACCCAAGCACATGCTATAACAGTGAAAGGAAGGCACTGAAAGATAACTTCGCCAATAATTTCTACGAATTGGGAGCGGCTGCCATCGAAGCTGACTTTATCGCAATGGAGAAGTCTTGACGGGGTGGCTAGCGAAAAACAAGTCGCCCTTCCAAAAACCAACTTGAAAACCGATCAAATTCACTCAGGCGAATTTTATTTAAGGTACGGTACGAATTACCCACATTACGGAAAACAGAGACTATCAGGATTCGAAAGCAAAATGTTTTATCTTAAGTGCGCTCGAGAGCGGAATGTGTAGTCAGCACAGCGTTATACCGCGTCTTACTGCCCCGAAAACTTTCTACAACATTCCAGACGCTGTACTCCGGTGCAACCTCTTTGAGATGGGGTGGCTGTCAGTTAATCATCACGAAAAATGACCCCCCGGTGCCAACTCCTTCACCCAATAAGGCGGATGATAAAAATGCCAGCGCCAGTTTCTCAGCACCTACCTGTTTACCGAACAAAAATTTGAACAAGATATCGGTAGAAAATTCCACACTTCGGTCATTGGTCTGAATAACAAATTGGTGGGTGGGACAAGCTGTTGTCTCCGGTCCGCTAATGCCGCAAGCCATCTTTGAAAGCTAAAAATTCAATGGACGTCCCAAGCTTCCACTACGAGAACCAAGAAAGCTACAGTGATTCTACGGTCGCACATGTACTCCAAATTAACCACACAGTCATGCATTCTATCGCTTGCGCCTTTGTCTCGCATTTTGCGCAGGGTTGGGGTGGTTAAATCGGATTTGGTATGTTAATGTGAAGGGGTGGCCGGATGCCCTTCCTGCCGCCACCCCGTACCCCCCGGGACGGAATCAGAGTACCCCATCTGTCAGCGTCTAGTGTAAATCATGGAAAAGTGCGGATGTGTGTCAAATGTCTGTGAGTCGTGTAACTGAGCAGGGACGTGGGGACCAGCCCGGCATTCACCACGAGGGATGTGGCAAAACCGCCTAAAAACCACATCCAGGCTGGCCGGCACACCGCCCCTCGTCGTTAATCCGGCGGGCGGATTCGATCCGGGGCTGGCGCGCCTACCCGAGTCCAGGAAGCAGCACATTAGCGCTCTCGGCTAACCTTGCGGGTAACCACACAGTCATGCATCTGAGAACTAAATATGACTACGTTCTGAGCTAGGGATCAAAGATATTGATACGAGATAAAAGGAAATAAAATCACACAATCCTGACCAAGTATTGATTATACACGGTCCATTAAAATGACCACCAACGTATGTTCGACGTCAACGTGCAATAAACATTCATATATGACAGGTGGCAGCACTAGCAGTGGAGGGTATATAAAGCGTGTCGATGGGACGCGGGAAACTGTGCGGTCGTTGTCGTAATGCGGAAACAATTTGTCTGACGTCCAAAATGCCATGATAATTGGCTTTCGGGTCAAGGGTGGAAACATTTTCGAATTCTAAGTCTGTAAACTGTTCGATTGCTATGGTTAAGCGCTATCCGAAACCAAGGCTGAGGCAACTATGGTGCACAATAGGCCATGGGTGACAGGGGTGAACGACAGATGCGGAGCTGCGTACCGGCGAACAGACGTGCAACTGTTCAGCAACTGACCAATCTGATGATCCAATGGGGCTACCAACAATGGCTCCTGCACGACTGTTCAGCGTAGGTTGCTGTGTATAGGCGGCAAGCGTCTGATTCTCTGACTGCGGTTCACCGGCGACGAAGGCTGTAATTTGCGCGCCAAAAAATGGCTCTAAACACTATGGGACTTGTCATCTGTCCCCTAGACTGAGAACTACTTAAACCTAACTAACCTAAGGACATCACACACATCCATGCCCGAGGCAGGATTCGAACCTGCGGCCGTAGCAGCCGCGTGGTTCCAGACTGAAGCGCCTGGAACTCGCTCGACCACAGCGGCCGGCTGCACACCAATACCACGCTGGAAGTCCAGTGAGTGGCTACAGGTGGCCTTTTCACATGAATCACGTTTTATGTTCCGTCGGACTGATGGTCGTTCTCAGGCATTGCTTGAAACGTGTGGAGGCAAACACTTTACAAAAATCCTCTGAAGTATCGAGGCCGGAAGAACGAGAGTTATGGTCTGCGGAATGTTTTCGTGGCGTTCCCTGGACGATCTTGTCATTCTGGAAGAGACAGTGTATCAACACAAGTACGTATCCATCCTTAGGGACCACCTTCTCCACGACATGCAATTTGTTTTTGTCATCGGCTCTGTTGCAACTACCAGCAGGACAGTGCAACATGTCACACAGCTCGCAGTGTACGTGCGTGGTTCGAAGAGCTCCAGGATGATTTTTACCGTACCCTTCTGTCCAACAAACTCCACGAATTTAAACCCAACCGTGGATCTGTGGGACCATCTGGATCGGGCAGTTTGCTCCATGGTTCTTCAAACGAGAAACCTAGCGCATCTGGCCACGGTACTTGAGTCGGCGTGGCTCCATATCTCCGTCGGTACGTTCAAGTACCTAACTGACCTTCTTCCTGCAGGTCGTGCAGCGGTCCGTAATGCGAAATGTGGTTCTTCAGAATTTGACAGGTGATCACATTAATTTGCGTGGACAGTGTATGAAAAGCAAATAGCAATAGAATCTGCTGGAGTAGGTGAAACCAAGTTAATCATTGTAAGTAACGCTTTCATGAAAAGTGACTGAGACACACGCCTTTCAACGTTCCTTTCATCCGTTTCTTCGAGCTTTCGTAGCGTCCCTTGAAATCACACTCCCGCCCATGGCCAGAATCGACATACTCTTGGCAAGGCGCCACGCAGCAGGCAAATCATACGATGAGACAAACATTTATTGCTGGACCCGCATTAATTTCCTACTACGGTAAACTACAGTGGTGTCCAAAATTAAAACAACAAGCGGAAATTTTAGTGTTGCATGTATTTTGCCGCAAAACAGTTCAAAGAGGTGATAGTAAAGTAGAAACAATGTAACGGATACAGAAAATAAACAACTGCAACGTGCATAATGGTTCAATAAAGGTTCTTCGTTTCTTTCCAAGTTAAAGGATTTGCACACACATTCACGCGTTTGGTTAATGTCCACAGTATTGGGTGTGACCACCTCTAGCAGCAATAGAGGTCATGCTGTGAACGATGTCATCAGTCTCATGTTGAGGCAATAACGCACAATCTTCCTGCAGAGCTGCTCACTACTCTTGGAGAGTGGTTGGTGGATGCTGGCGTGACGTAACCAGTCTCTCTAGTGCATCCCAGACATACTCTATGGGATTCAAATCAGGAGACCAAGCAGGCCACCCCATGTGCGCAATATCTTCCGTTTCCCAGGAAACGTCAACCACCCATCCTCTACGAGGTAGAGCATTATCGTCTATCATTACGAAGCCTGGTCCAACAGCTCCTGACAACCGCTCATGAGGTCTAAAGGTCTCGTCACAATACCTGACAGCAATTAAACCTTGCCGATTCACCTGTAAAGTTTCCCGAAGAGGTGTTTGAGTGGTCAACATAGCCCCTGCCCATACCATTAGGGACCCTCCTCCATATCGGTCTCTTTCTACGATATTTGGGTTCCAAAATTGTTTTTCACGTTCCCTCCAGGTGCGAATCCGTCGAGTATCACCCTCCAGACCAGATTGGAACTCATCTGTGGAAAACACATTGGCCCGGTGTTCTACCGTCTAGGTGGCATGTGGCGACTCCACTCTACACGTTCCCTTCTGTGAAGCGTAATCATAGATACACATACAACAGGTTTATAACAATAAAGGCCAGTCTGCTGAAGCCTTCTGTAAGCCGTTTGCGTCGATGTAACGCATCCAGTGGATGCTGCGAGATCAGACGCCAGTTGCCGTGCAATACTAAGGCGGTACCGTCACACCCTTACAGCCAAATAACGGTTCCCTCTTATGATGTCACACGTGGTCGGTCATATCCCGGTCTTCAGGATACAGCTTTGGTCTCTACAAACTGTCGCCACATTCGAAAAACAGCAGAACGACTCACATTAAGCCTTCGGGCCACATCAGTTTGCGACTGTTCTGCTTCCAATCTTCCTATGGCCTTCCACTGCAGAGTCTGGTGGGCGTCCTCTTTGTGCCATATTGCACCGTCTGTGACTGTGTACACAACGAATGTGGATGTGAGACTACCCGGCAGATACTATCCCGTTATATAGGTGCCCTAACGTCATCGTAGGTGTGGTTTTGCCCTTGGCCGGAGTGCCATCTTCCGTGGAGAACACGACCGTAAGGACATTTGTTGACTGTTTGATTATATCGTGAATTAGACACAAGAGAGCGAAATAGCTGTTTGTTGCTTTACTTTTGAACACAAGCGTATGAAATCAGTCTATATGAGGGTCGCCAGACTCGCTTTGACCCACGAGACAGGATTAAGCTTTTCACGACTGCAAAATCAGTAACTGACAGTCCTGTTGCGAGCCAAGTACTTTCACAAAGACTCAGAGATCCGGCCGCTGGACTGGAATATATTCACCACTAACCGTTCAGTACACCGCCTCCAATTGTCCACTATCTACTCTCAGCATTATTCACCAAACAACAAAATAGTTCAAATTCTATAGGGAAAGAGTGAAGCAAAAACAAAAAGGAGAAACTGTCCACTATAAAATTACATGTTGTCAGAGCTACGAGATATAGAAATTCATGGAAACACGAAATTTTTTGGGATCTCTAGTCAACTCCGTCACTTTTACACAACACCACTTCCAGCTTGCTAATGCCTTCACACTTCGCTCTGAGGTATTCGCCCTTACCAAACAATTCCGCGCTCACTAATTCGCAACATTTGCCGAGAAAGATAGAGAAGTGCCTAAACAGAATATGAAGCTCTCACTTGGCAGTGCATTTCGGATACTCTCAGTCTTCCGTACTGCACTAAGTAACTTGGTTGTTCAGGAAGGATTACGGATTTCCCACTTCAGTAATACACAGACGGAAACACCATCTTCGTCCCAGAGGGCACACGGCGTATAAAGGCGTTTCCGTAAGTGCGTGCAAAAATGTAATAGGATATAGAGAATGCTCCATTTAACAATTTGAGATAGGAACGTGGGGTCGGAGAAGCCAGCTTCAGGAGATACGAAAGGAAATTGTGTAGCGCTTTGTCTAGCGTTACTGTTTTCCGGATTATTTACAACTAATATGCTTACGAGTTTACACGTATTGCACTGTTAACTTACATGTACATTCGTTTTTTCCTGCAGGGAAACAAGGAGGACAAGCCTGACTGTTAGGAAGTCATGATGCGAGCACTCCACAAACAACGATTACACCAATATCACCCACAACGAGTCCATGCAACAGTTGCGACTGACTGCGCCAAGGGTCGCATCGTGTCAGTGGTTGTTCCAACAATGGATTGATTGACCAAATTTCCTCCAAATTGTGCTATTTACTGACGAGGTCTCATTTGATCGTGACGGTATTTCGAACAGTAGGAATAGTCGTGTGTGGGATGAGGAATACCCTCATGCTGTAGTAGAGACACACCATCAAGTACGTTTTGTTGTAAATATCGGGGCCGAAATTGTAGAAGACACTTTCATTGGGCCATATCTTCTACCTGGCAGTCTGAATGGCCAGCTGTACTTGAGATTCGTGCAAAGAGTTCTACCTGACTTGTTGGAGAACGTCCCCTTGGTTGTCCGTGAAAGGATGTGGATACAACATGACGGTGGACCGCCTCACTTCATTGTGGATGCCCGCGACCATCTCAGTGCTGTATTACCTTGCCGCTGGATTGGAAGGAGACGTTCTGTCCCATGGCCTGCAAGATCACCTGACCTAAACCTCTTGATTATTTCCTATGGGGATGTCTAAAGTCACTTGTGCATGAGATCCAAGTGGATATGGAGATCGAATTAGTTTCCAGAATTGTAGCTGTCTGTGATGTGATTCGAAACACATCAGGGATATCTGTCATGGTGCGTTAGAACCTTGTTCGCCGATGTCATGCTTGCATTGAGGCTGATAGCCTTCAGTTTCAGCACATTTTGTAAGATACAGTACAAATTGTACGATCATTGTGTCAATGATGGTATTTGCCGTTACCTGTAACTAATGAAAATAAAAAAGTAGACAGTAATGTGATTTTATTCCTATTATCTCCTTAAGCTGGCTTCTCCGACCCCAGGTTCCCTACTTCAAATTGTTCAGTGAAGCATCCTCTACGTCCTGTTAAACTTTTGCACGCTCTTCCGGAAACACCCTGTATACCTCATGATGGTTGCTGAGCTTCAGACCGCTCCAAGAAATTGTTTCGCATGCAGTGGTTCCAGCCAGTCCGAATCAGGAGCGGAAGTTTGGCATTTTGACTGGCCATTTCCTGCTCCCGCTAATAGATTTTCTGTAACGTGCTGCTTCCTGCCACGACTTTTAAAATCTTTTGGTAACGGGTGTTGGAAAACATCGGGCGTCACGGGGAATTTACTCACTCTTATGGTCAATCTAACAAGCTCCGACTGCCACTCTTTCAGAAGCATTAGAGAAAGACCGACCGTCATCTTCAGACCAAACATAAAACTCCTTCCTCCTGTGGCCGAAAGTAGCTGAGGCGATTACAATAGCGAACAGGAAAGCTAGAAAATACGGTACAAGGCTTCAGTTTTCAGTCTCACCGGCGTAAAGTATTAATCTGTCATAAACATTCAAAGCAGCGCACACGGGGTTACAGAATGAAAGATTTATTCAAATTCCACATCTACACGTATACTCTCCAAGTGACTGTGGTGTGCATGCTGAAGGATACATCCTACAGTTATTGTCGATTTCCTATCCTGCTCATTTGTAACATTTGTTAATTCCTCTTGGTTTTAAGTTAACTGGATTTAGTCTTTCTGGTGGTTAGTATAACAAAACGCATAGGCTTACATCAGGAGAAAATAACTGCCCCAACTCTAACCAACAACATACCATGAACAAACTGCCTGTACCAGGAAGCGGAAGCCTAATATGGGTGCATGACTCAATTGCAGTGTAGACGTACCTATTTGAAATGCATCTCCAAAGTCCATCCGTACAGGCCGCGATGAGTAGCTCTGCGGTTTGAGGCGCCATATCATGGATTGCGCTGCCCCTTCCGCCGGAGGTTTGAGTCCTCCCTCGGGCATAAGTTAGTTTAAGTAGTGTGTAAGTCTAGGGACCGATGACCTAAGCAGTTTGGTCCCTTAGGAATTCACGCACTTTTGAACACATTTTTTCCCCATCCGTACATCCTCAACCTATTAAACTCACCTACCCTTATCTGTAGTACCATTCCTCGAATTATGCTTTGCTCCAACATAACGAATTACTCTAACACAACAACACTCTGGGAGAGGTTGGTACGCCTGTAAATGAATAGCAAACAGATCTAATAAAATCCTAATCTATTCTTTAGCCCCAGTGTCTTCCAGTTTGGTAGATGTACGTTTGTTACACTAATTGTCCAAATCAGGATTCACAGACATCATGCGACTGTGTAATTATTTCTGATCAACTCGGCACTACAGACCCAAACGAAACAGTTACACATGTACGAATATACAGTGCTAATGTGTCAGAACACACCCACTCCGTGCAGCATATGATTATGTTTGCTGCCCATGGGGCTTGAAACCACAATGCCAGGAGAGTTAAGGACCTGCTGGCAATTAATAACCCCATATTCTCCAAGGCATAAGAATAATCTAAACCCACCATGGCGACCAAAAGGTCGTCGGGGCAATAAACAACTAGACAGGCCACATTGTCCAACTCACCGAAATGAGTTAGGATGATGGTGTATCACATGGCGTAAGCTTTGCTCATTACTATCATCGTTTGTCTCTGTAGATTGCCATAAATCAAAATACAGCACCAATCAAAATCACTGCCTACTCTACAGTACTTATTAGACGTTGCTAATTCGTCATGGGCTAGAAACAAAGTTTATTATGCAACAGAGGTGGATCAGCCCTGTGTCGCATTTCTGACCCCTTCTGACACTGGGTACGTTCTCCCCGAACAGTGGCGCATTGCCACCACTGCTAAACTTTCTGGGCTGCAGTGATATCAAATGATCCACATTAAAAATATTAATCCTTTTCATAAGATAATGGTCTAAGTTTGCTCCAATGGAGATAATCGCAGAATGGTAGATGAAATAATTTCAGCTACCACTTAACTCCAACAATACATTATTATATGATGGACTGGTTTTCGTTTCCATTCTGCACTGCCTTGGCCTGTCCCACCAGATCGGAGTTGAGGGGATGTACATTCCTGCTTATTATGGTTTAAGGGGGAGTACCCAAAAGAAACTGGAATTAAGGTTTATAATTTATATAAAAAAACAGCTACCAGCCACATGTATGGTTTCAAAAAAGTTTTATTATCTTCAGACCATGACCGGTTTCGGATTTTTCTTTACAAATCCATCTTCAGATGGCAGATTACAAGCATTCTTAGTTGGACCTAGTTTTGTTGATGTTATTCGTTTGCTGCAGAGCTGTGTAGTTCTGCCTGACGAAATATTCGTGCGTTTATGTTTTCGAACGCAAGCTTAATACACTTTTCAATATGCACTATGTGAGTGCTATTCCAGTCAATGGACGTCACTTTCAACCTCATCATCTTAATTACACACTCACCACACACGAATAACGTTTACAAAACGTGGCCCAGCTTCACATTACAAACGAGAACAATATTTGCAAAGAGCTTACAGTCATAACGATGTTAACTTACAGATGCTGTATAGTCGATATGGGTACAGTAAAATATCTCTTTGCTATTGTATGAAATTAATCTAAAACGGAATAAATAAAATTACGTACAAATAAGATTACAAACATTATGTGTAGTACAGAATTACTGTGTGTTACTAATTAGTTGTACAATAGTAGGAGATAAATTCTAATATATGCCATAATATGCAATGCACATGTTTCCATTATGCAATTTTTCAATGACATATAAACAGTTTTTGGGGCCTGTATACTGAATGTTTTTGATAGAATATTGGGCTTCAGTTATTTTAAAACAGTAAAAGCTTCTTTCTAAGTTATTTAAGAAGGGGGTGTTAACTGACTGTCTGTTCATTCAAAATGAGATCAGGGAACCTGTTTTTATGTGTATGAATCTCAATCTCCTCTAGGAGATTCAATGTGAAACCTTTGTCTTTGAGGTGTAATATCTGCAGGTTGTTTTCTATATTCTCAACTGTATGATTGTTTTCTGCAAGATGGGTGGCAAAAGCAGATTTGCTTAGGTTCATCAGACGTAGGGCATCAAGGTGTTCCTGGAATCTTGTTTCAAAAGCTCTACCTGTTTGGCCAATGTAGAATTTAGGACAGTTGTTACACTTGAGTTTATAAATTCCAGATCTTTTATGGGGTATGCTATTGTGTGGGAGTGAGTGTATGACTCTTTGTTGGAGTTTGTTATTGGTAGAGAAACTAATTTTGACATTCTTCTTCTTGAATAAATTGGAAATTTTATATGAAAGTGGGGCTATATATGGTAGGGCTACATATTTTACTGATTTTTTGTCTTTCATATTTATTGTGGCTGTTGCTTGTTGCAAAGACTTATTGCTAGCAATTTTTACTTTAGTTTTTTGAGAGAGTGTGTCTATGATTGAAGCATCATAGCCATTATTTTGGGCAATTGATTTGATTATGCTGATTTCTTTGTGCTGTTCAGTGGGGGTGAGGGGGACTTTATGCATACGATGTAGCATTGATCGGAAATTAGCCATCTTATGTTGGTTCGGGTGGCAGGATGTGTTACTGATGGTAACATCTGTGGTTGTTGGTTTTCGAAAGATACCAAAATGGTGTTTGTTATTTATGTTTGATATTTTGAGATCCAGAAAATTGATGCTATTATTTATTTCATGCTCCACTGTAAATTTGATGTTGTTGTGTAATTTGCTCAGATCTTCAGCTAAGGCATCAATTTCGCTGCTGTTACCATCAAAAAGTAATAGAGTGTCATCTATGTATCTCTTGTAGTAAATTATTTTACTGTTCATTTGGTTGTTGGATGAGAAGAACTTTTGCTCAAGATGGTTAATGTAAATATCGGCTAATAATCCAGCAAGACTGCTACCCATTGCAAGGCCATCATTTTGTTTATAGACTTTATTATTGAAGGTGGAGTAATTATTAGACAAAATGAGTGTGAGGATCTCTATTAACTCATATATTTCTGGTAGATTGATCTTTTTGTGTTGTAAAAGGTTTCTTTTTATTATGTTAATTGTTTCATCTACTGGGATGTTAGTGTATAGGTTTACAATATCTAGTGAGGCAAATCTAGCTGTTGGTGGTATGTGGATGTCTTTTATATGTTCTATAAGGTCCACTGTGTTTTTAACTGTATAACTATGTTCAAACATGTAGTAAGTGGTAAGGAGATCCTTCAGTTTTCTGCTTATGTAGTATGCTGGGCTGTTTCTTGAGTTCACAACAGGGCATATGGGGGAGTTTTCTTTGTGGATCTTAGGCTGTGACCAAAGTTTCGGTGCAGATGGATTCATGGTAATGCAGTCCCGAATTTCATATTTATTTAAAAGGGATTCAAAACTGTTGAGTAATTTACGAAGTTTAGCTTGAAGTTTTGCTGTGGGGTCTGATTCTAGTTCTGTGAAGTTATTGGACTGAAAAAATTGAAGAGTTTTTTCAATGTATTCTGATTCATACAAAACAACAACTGAATTTCCTTTATCAGCCTTTACCATGAGAGCTTTGTTAGCAGTAAGTTTATCATTGAAATCTGTAAGAATTTTTTGTTCATTATTAATTATATTATTTTTTGAAAGCATGTGTTTAGTGATGAGTTTGTTGGCTTTATATACCAACGCATTTTTCTCATTAGACTTAAGTTTGGCAGTGTCACATGCCAGTTTTGTAGCTGCTATTTGGTCTTTTACGTTCTTATTAGTTAATCTTAGGGCAATATTATGCTGAAGCCTTTATCTAAGAGGTTAAGTTCATTGGGATTGAAAGAAATATCTGTTGTGTTTACCACTCTGCTATAAAATATGTGCTTCTGCTGGTCACCAACGTTAAGTGGTTCCTTTAATTTGAGTTGAATGAGGGATTTTAACTTCTTCTTGTGCCTAGAGGAGATTTGTTTTTGTTCCCTGCTAAGAGCATGATTAATATGGTGTGTTACATATATGAACTGTAGAGGTGTGAGACTATTTCCTAATTGTCAATGCAGCTTGTACGTAGATTTAATCAGCTTATCATTCTTCTTATATTGTAATTTGATTTCTGTTTTTATCCAAATAGTTTCACATTTTACTTTAGCAAGCTTAGCAGCTTTTGTTTGACTATTGACCTTAACTTTAACATAATTTGGGGTCACTTTTTCTAACAGACATCTTTTGTTGAATTTTATGTTGTTAATTGTTTCAGTACATCAGTCTTACATTTTTTGAATGCATGTAACATTCTCATTACCTGGCTAGGTAATTCTGTACTACATATAATGTTTGTAATCTTATTTGTATGTAATTTTATTTATTCCGTTTTAGATTAATTTCATACAATAGCAAAGAGATATTTTACTGTACCCATATCGACTATACAGCATCTGTAAGTTAACATCGTTATGATTGTAAGCTCTTTGCAAATATTGCTCTCGTTTGTAATGTGAAGCTGGGCCACGTTTTGTAAACGTTATTCGTGTGTGGTGAGTGTGTAATTAAGATGATGAGGTTGAAAGTGACGTCCATTGACTGGAATAGCACTCACATAGTGCATATTGAAAAGTGTATTAAGCTTGCGTTCGAAAACATAAACGCACGAATATTTCGTCAGGCAGAACTACACAGCTCTGCAGCAAACGAATAACATCAACAAAACTAGGTCCAACTAAGAATACTTGTAATCTGCCATCTGAAGATGGATTTGTAAAGAAAAATCCGAAACCGGTCATGGTCTGAAGATAATAAAACTTTTTTTAAACCATACATGTGGCTGGTAGCTGTTTTTTATATAAGTTATAAACCTTAAGTACAACAGCCACGTTTCTTAACATGTCGACTTTCGACAAAATAGGGTGAAACTGGAATTATTTTTAAAGAAGTACACATTCCGAAACTGTTTACAGAACAACCTTATAACGTTCAAAACACTTTCTATTACAACTAATACATCTGTCCCGTCGATGCTTCCATTTCTTGTAGTCACCTTTAGAAATGGCTGACAGCTCCTCTTTCGTTTTCTTCTTGACTTCTTCAGTGGTGTCAAATCGGTGTCCTTTCATGCCCCTTTTCATACGTACAAATGAGAAAAAGTCTCACCGAGCCAGGTCAGTCGAGTAAGGTGCGTAGAGCAGCGGAACCGTGCCATTTTTAGCCAAAATCTGTTTAACGGAGATGGCTGTGGTGTAGGTGAGTTGTCATGGTGGAAGAACCAGTCTCCTATCTACCACAAATCGGGTCTTTTTTGACGAAATATCTTGCGCAATCTTCTTAAAACTTCCAAATAAAAAGCTTGATTGACAGTCTGACCTGGCGGAACAAACTCTCAATGAACTACGCCCTTGGCATCAAAAAAGCAAATCAGCATTGTTTTGATGTTTGTTTTGACTTGACGACATTGTTTTCGACGGAGTGACGATGTCGTCTTCCATTGGATTGACTGTTGCTTTGTTTTTGTGTCATAACCATACCAGCACAACTTGTAAGTAGGCTGGTTAGGTTTTTTTATTGGTAACGCCACCTCTGTATGAAAATCACTGGCTGTGCTGTGTGCAGTCTGTGGCTGCTTTGCATTGTTGTAATACTCGCCATTGTAGTGTTGGGCAGCTGGATGTGAACAGCACGTAGCGTTGCGCAGTTGGAGGTGAGCCGCCAGCAGTGGTGTATGTGGGGAGAGAGATGGCGGATTTTGTAATTTGTCATGAACTGCTATATATATTATGACTTTTGATGATACTAAGGTAACTACATTGTTTGTTCTCTATTAATATCTTTCATTTGCTAACTATCCCTATCAGTAGTTAGTGCCTTCCGTAGTTTGAATCTTTTATTTAGCTGGCAGTAGTGGCGCTCGCTGTACTGCAGTAGTTCGAGTAATGAAGATTTTTGTGAGGTAAGTGATTTCTGAAAGGTATAGTTTAATGTTAGTCAGGGCCATTCTTTTGCAGGGATTTTTGAAAGTCAGATTGCGTTGCGCTAAAAATATTGTATGTCAGTTTAAGCACAGTCTTGTATAATTTCTCTAAGGGGACGTTTCAAACTCATCACCAGTAATGAGCTTTGACAGAAGATCTGTATTACTTTCAGGCTGTTGTTTCAAAGCACAACATGTTTCATCTCGATGTTCCTCTTGATTGTCAGTCAGAACCCGTGGAACAAACTTCGCATCAACCTTTTCATTCCCAACCCTTCCGTTAAAGTTCGCTTAGTCGAGCTCCAAGATACCGCACTAATCTCTGGCAGTCGATCAGTGTATGTCGACGGTCTGTGAGCGCAAGCTCTAGAATTTTTACATTATAGTTGATGGACGTCCAGAACGAGGTTTGTGATCAATGGACTTGCCGCCATGTTTAAATCGAGCGAACCACTCGGACACTCGTGCTTTTCCCATAGCGTCACCTTGGTAAGATGTTTTCAACATTAAAACAGTTCCGACAGCATTTTTACGGAGTAGAAAACAAGATTTCACAGCTGCCCGTTGTTCACTGGAACTTTCCATCATAAAAAACGAAACAAGAAAATAAAGCGCTAGCAAACACCATCACTGCAGATGAACAAGACAAGCCAGGTCGACAACACAGGCGCCACTGAATTGGCAATGACTTGTGCAATACACGCCTAGCGGCAGAAATGCGTACTACACAAGCTCCACCCACGGCCATGTTATTCCAGTTTTTTGCGAATTCCCGCCCCCCCCCCCCCCTGCCGCCCCCCATCCCCCTTATGTTCATGCCCGGTATTATTTTTGCTGCAGCTAACATTCTTACGCCAGTCTTCCAGACACCATGGCCTGAACTCCCGCCAAGCTGACTTGCATTTTTTGTTCAAGCCTACACCTTCCTGCTCGAAAATGGCTTCTCGCGGCCACCGCGAATTCGTGTTATTAGGCTCAAACACAATTCAAATATCCCGAGCTCTGTTCACGATGCAGTTTTGACCAATCTCATTTTACTAAAAATTCACATCCACATCATATTCCACATGCTATATTCTCTTAATGATTACTGTGAGTCGCCAACTTATTAACTCTGAGATGATCTTGAACAGTGAGATGATATATCACTACCATGTGCCACATGTGCGTCTTAAGCGACGGAGATAAGACTTTCAGCTTATCTGTGTAAACGCGCAAATCTCCTACTCTCATGACCAAATGCGAGAATCACAGTTGTGCAGAATTATTGTACAGACTTTCTGAAATACAGTTCTGTAAAGTTACCCAACATGGTCTCACAAGCAAAATATAGACTTTCTTCACATGAACGTGTCTTACAATTTCGTATGTCTCATACCACCCTGTTATTACTGTAGCAGCATCTCCCTGAAATACGTGTCTGCTGTCACGACTGCTTGACATGGACTGCAAACACTGGGGCAATACTCTAGAATTTGTCACCCTAGCACCTTGTATGCAATTTCCTGCACAGATCCGCTGCACTTTCTCAGACCCCTTTCATCAAAGCTGTTCGCCTTCGCCAGTACTGACTTCATGCGTTTGTGCATCTAATATTGCCTCTTAGTATTACCTCTAGATATTCAAACAGTGGGAAATGTCCTAAACGTTCGCCGCTAATCTTTTAATCAGGAGCTATCGTGTTATCTCTTTGTTACTGCTATTATCTCACATTTATTCACAAAGGAATTGTCATTTATTCCATCAAGTAATCAGGAATTATCAGGTTGTCTCCTTGTTACTGCTATTGCCTTACATTTATTCACAAAGAAATTGCCATTTATTCCATCAAGTAATACATGGTCCAGTCACATTAACGCGACGACTTATCAAAAGCCTGAATAATCACCTTTTGCAGCTCGGACGTGCAGGGACAGAGTCGAAGAGGTTGTGGATCGTAGCAAGTGGGATGAGGAGCAGTGCCGTGCCATGGGCAGCTGCTATAGGTTTCTCTGTTGTGGCGCTAACAGCCCGATGAAGGTGATTCTACCGATTCTCGATTGGGTTTATGTCCGGGGTGTTTGGTGGACAGCGAAGTACGGTTGACTCATCGTGGTGCTCTTCAAAACACGCAAGTACACTATGAGCTGCAAGACACCTTGCATCAGTCCTGCTGGCAGAAGCCATAGTGCCGAGGAAAAACAAACGGCATGAAGGGGTGGCCATAGTCCCTAAGGGTAGTTGCATACTTGTGTTGATTCATTGTGCCTTCCAGAATATCGATATCACCCAGGGAATGCAATGGAAACATTGCCTAGACCATAATGCTCCTACCGACGGTCTGCACCCTTACGACCATATATTATAACATTCAACACTACGGTCAGCTGTCCGCAGCGCGTGGTCGTGCGGTAGCGTTCTCGCTTCCCGCGCCCGCGCCCACGTTCCCGGGTTCGGTTCCCGGCGGGGTCAGGGATTTTCTCTGCTTCGTGATGACTGGGTGTTGTGTGATGTCCTTAGGTTAGTTAGGTTTAAGTAGTTCTAAGTTCTAGGGGACTGATGACCATAGATGTTAAGTCCCATAGTGCTCAGAGCCATTTAAACTACGGTCAGCTGTAATTTCATTATCAATTTATTGGCAACCAGTTTTGCCGATACACTTCCTCATCGTCAGGCCCTCTAAATACGAAGTGGTTGAATTTTCCCGAAAATTTCTGGAAAATTTCGCCACTTTATAGTTATTGCGCCTGATGATAACGAAGTGTTTCATCGGAATCGGTTACCAATAAACTGACAATGAAATTCAGCTGACGGTAGTGGTGAAATTTGTAATATTCTTATCGGCTGTGGCTCTGTCCTCTTTGAAATATGTTCTCTTATAGGACAACTATCCAAGGAGTTCCACCCAATAATATCCAAACAGCAGACTCTGTACACAATTTATTAAATTGCCAATACTAAACTCTTAAATAATAACAAATTCATATAAGTTACGAAACTTAACAAATGGTTAAAGAGTGAGCTTTAAAAACAATAACGGCGGCTTGCCACCATAAAATCAAGAACCTTTTACAATAGTGCTTTTTAGAGTTTATCCAAAAGACAAATTCCAATAATAAGTTAACTTGGCATTACAATTTAAAATGATTTGTATAAAAAAACTTTGGGAAAGATAATGGCGCTTGGCACCATAAAATGAAAGAAGCGCAACACACAACCAATAAATATAACAAAAAAATAATAATTTCATACAACCAAAGAGCGAGGGCAACTCCCAACGCAATCACAGACGAGCGAGCATTCCCACTAGAAACGGTCCCCGAAATAAACCGCTGAGAGCTCCCCGACATGCCTCCCACAACTGCCCATCGCTTACGCACCTTGGTTATGTTCTGTAACACACGACAGATAATATCAACACTAGATAAAATTCAAAAATACAGTATAACATCCCGACACCACATGATAACCACAGCGCCTTTAACTCGGGCGCTCTTAATCCGTGCCGGAAGCCAACACACACAAATCTCAAACAATTCTCGCTTCCTAAAACGAAACAACAAAAACCAAGCGCACATGAATAGTCAAACCACAGTCTTACAAGTGCCTTAACGACAGCAAACGCGACTATCCTACCAAGTTAATAATAAAACATTAAAAAAAATACAGAACATACCACTAAATACTGTTACACAACCAAATTGACTAGATCGTGTTGTTCAGGTCCCAGAAGACCACTTATACCAAGCAGCAGTAATTAACTATCTATATACTGTACAAAACCGCCCTTCTTAGGCAGACTTTACGTAACACATCGACTGCCAAATGTACCATACATGGGCGCAACTCCGGACAGGGTTCCTGTTGAGCAAATAAATTAGTACCAACAAATATCGTAACGAGCCACACACACAGCAAAAGTTCCAACAACACCGTCCCACAACAGAAAAGTTCAGAAACCGCTGCTGGAGCTTCCAGGGGAAAAGGTGAAGAGCCAACCGAGCCCACCCCCTAACCTGGCAGACGACTCCAAAATTCAGCAACTAGTTGTCTCCGGGCCAGAGTATCACAGGACCCCACCGGACAGACAGGAAGAACAAGTACGCCGACTCAAATTAATCACCACCGCATGGCCAGCACAGCGGCGAGTCGCCTCCGCCCCAGACCACTCTGCTCATATTGCGAGGCACAACAAATGGTTCAAATGGCTCTGAGCACTATGGGACTTAACATCTGTGGTCATCAGTCCCCTAGAACTTAGAACTACATAAACCTAACTAACCTAAGGACATCACACACATTCATGCCCGAGGCAGGATTCGAACCTGCGACCGTAGCGGTCACGCGGTTCCAGACTGAAGCGCCTAGAACCTTAGCGCTAGTCACTACCCGGTGAGGCAGAGCGAACTTCACGTTCCGTGCACTACCCGAAAAACCAACTACCCTCTCGCGTTCGCCGGCCACCGCAAACACACGTCATCGACGTCATAGCAAGTCGCCGCCGGAGCGCCACCCGCAGCAGGACAGCGAACTATAATCGATTACAGTGCGCGCTCTGAACAAGATCACAGGATAGCGGCGGGCGCCATATCACTCCTATTTAACAAGCATGCATACGCCGAAACCTTATGACGGTTGTTGCTGGGGCATGCACGCCAACGGCCATCTGTCTGATGGAGCACAAAACTTGACACATCTAAAGAGGCGATCTGTCACCACTCAGTGCACATCCACTTGAGGTACTGTCATGCAAATTCCACACTTGGTCGCCGATGAACAGCGTTCAACATGGTTGCATGAACCAGGCGCCTGCTACGGAGGCCCATATGCTCATACGCAGCAACGTTCGCCGAACAGTCCTTGAGAAATCACTGTTGGTAGCCCATCGGTTGGTCTGGGTAGTCGGTTGCTCCACAGTTGCACGTGATGCATCACGGGCCGTAGGTGGCAGCGGTGAAGACGGCTGCGGAGATGTGTACGGGCGAACAGACGTGGAACCGCTGAGCAACTACCGTCGCGATGAACGAAGGGGCTACCAACAGTTTCTCCTCAACGATTGTCCAGAGAACGTTGCTACGCATGGGCCTCCGCAGCAGGCATCAGTTTCATGCACTCAAGCTGACTGCTGTTCATCGGTGAAGACTGGAGTTTGCTTGCCAATAGTGCAACTAGACGTCCAAACACTGGCGACAGGTGGCCTCTTCGGATGGAATCACGTTTTATGCTCCATCGGACAGATGACCGTTGGCGTGTCCGGCGTGAAGCGTCTGAAGGCAAACATCCTGCAACCAGGAGGGAGCGGTATGGTCAGGGGAATGTTTTCGTGACAGTTCCTGAGTAATGCCGTCACTTTGGAATTCACAGTGGATGAACATATAATACAGGGTGTCCACAATGAGACTCCAACATTTGAACTCATAAAATCTGAGAGGAAACACAATTTTTTTGACGGACAAATACAGGGAAATCATACAGCAGCTCATCAAGTTTTCATACACAGGTGGACGGTTCAGTACACTTGAACATGGGCGCCACGGGTAGCGCGAAGAATATCAAGTCTATAATCGATTTCGTGCCACGTGTTGCGGAGCATCTGTTCTGTGACAGAGTTGATGACAATTCTTATGGGCTGTTTCAAGTCTTGCAGGTCCCTTACTGGTGTAGCGTATACCCGGTCTTTCACATAACCCCACAAGAAAAAATCGAGGGGGGTAATGTCGGGCGAACGTGGCGGCCAAGGAATTGGACCTCCACGGCCAATGCATCGTTGCGGGAATGTGTCATTTAAAAATTTTCGGACATCAAGGCTCCAGTGGGGTGGTGCACCGTCCTATTAAAACATGACATTTGGCTGCAGGTCTGTTATCTATGGCACGGCAAATTGTTCCAACATGTCCAGGTAGATGGCTCCATCCACAGTCGGCTCCTGAAAGAAAAACGGCCCACCAATGCGATTTATCATCAAACTACACCACACATTAAATTTCGGACTGTCGCGCATGTGTTCCCTAGGTGCATGTGGATTTTCGGACCCCCAAATGAACACGTTGTGACGATTGACAGCCCCTGACACGTGAAAGGTTGCCTCGTCAATAAACATCATGCGTGATAAAAATATCTCGTCCGCGGCAATGCGATCTAACATGACACGTGCAAATTCTTCTCGCTTTGGTCGATCATCAGGCTTGATTTCCTGTACAACCTGCACTTTATATGCGTACAAACGTAATCGCTGATGAAGCACTTTGTGCACTGTTGAACGTTTCATACGAAGTTCTCGTGCTGCCTGTCGCACTGACTTCAGTGGACTTTGTTCGAATGACCGCCGCACTTGTTCCACGTGATGTTCGCTGATCCCAGGCTCACCACCACCATACCCTCTGCAACACTCCCGGTAGCCAAAAACTGATCACACCACTTCTTTATAGTCTCGAACGACGGGGGCGCTTTGTTGTAAACTCGACGAAAGTTTCTTTGCACTTGGGTCGCCAATTTTGTCTCTGCATATCACCAGACCACTTGTGCACGCTCCTTCATATCCTCCATTTTGCTAAAACAATTGATTGCAGCTCCACTACGGCCACTTGGTGTATCAAATTTGGACACCACAAACTTGTTGTGTTTCTCTGTCTGCCCCTTCAGGATTCACAGGTCCACCATCCGAAATGAGAAAGATATAGGATATTAAAAATGTTGGAGTCTCATTGTGGACACCCTGTATGTAACCGTCCTTGGGGACCATCTGCACCCCTACTTGCAGTTTTTTTTTCTCTTCGGCACGATGGCACCTATCATCAGCAGAATGCAACGTATCACACAGCTCGTAGTGTACGTGCGCGGTTCGAAGAGAATCAGGATCAGTTTACCGTATTCCCTTGGCCACCAAACGAATTTAAACCCAATCGAGAATCTGTGGGATCACCTGGATGGGGCTGTCCGCGCCGTGGTTTCTCAGCCGAGAAACCTACCGTAACCTACCGTAGCTGGCCGCGGCAGTGGAATCAGCATGGCTTCACATCCCTGTTGGTATCTTCTAAAACATCACTGACTCTCCTCTTGCACGTCTCGCACTGCAAGGATGGTTAGTTAGGTTTTTGACAGGTGGTCACATCAATGAGAGTGGACAGTGTACAATACTTAGGAAATAATATAATACAGCATCAAACCTCTCAAAGGCTGATGATTTAAATTAAAAATGTGTGTTCTTGAAACCTGATGCTTCTGAATGACTATTATAGTGCCTTTTGAACAAATCCAGCGAGAAAACTCATCAGTGATCTCAGAAATACTAGCTCTAAATAAATGGTGACTCGAGTCGTTGCCTTTCGTGCAGTATTAGTTCCCTGTGAAATACGGTGTTTCTTTAGAGTTCACATTTGGTTTACCACTAGTGTGTTTCTTGTAACTCCTCCTTCTGTAATAAAACTAGCTTAGCCGTAGCACATATATGACTTAAAAAAAACTGGTCCAGTGTACCTTTCATTTAACTTAAGCGTACATTTTATTGTGTTTTAGGATCTCTCGTTAATGATAAGCTAAAGTAACTGGAGTGAATTAAATAATGCAGTTCCACGGCAAGTATGATTACAGTTCAAATGTCGGCTGATGTCTCTGATGCAAGCTGCCTCACTGAACTGGTTCCAGCGACAAAAAACTTCACGGTCCCCACCGAGAGTTATCTGTGCTGTAAGCACTTCGTGTGGATTAACTCCGTTCCGTTTAGCGAGGTGGAATGTGAGTATAACGAGAAAGACTATTGAGAACATGAAGCTTTCTAGTACAGCAACCCAAAACAAAAGATTCGTGTAAAACTTCGCGGAAAATTCATTAGCATACTGTAGGGTTACGTTTACGTTCATAACCTACAGTTCTGTAGATAATTCTTGTGCTGGCTTTATTTTCCTTCGAAAAGAAATGACATTTTGAAATGCACAGAGTAAGAGTTCTAGGTATCAACTGTTTTGTCGAGTGTGTCGTACTTGACCGATGAGATTTCGAGATTGCAGTCGGATCATGTAGACTTCTTGCCACGATATTTTGGCTGGCAATCGTCCAGCCATCTTTGGGTGAGTGTCCGTCACTGTGGTACTTGTCTCGTAACAAATGGAAGTTATCAAATAATATTTTCGAATCTAAAATGCAGCGTTTTGTGATTTATTTTACAAGAAGAGCAACAGCACGATCTAAATTACTAACAAATACGAGGGTCACTCCAAAATAAATGCACACTATTTTTGTAAAAATACAGTTTTCATTCTGCATGTGTGAAAGTTTAACAGTGTGTAGAAACATCCTTCCTGCTTGTTGTCAAACTTAGTTCAACCTGTTCTCGTGAGTGGCGCCGTCACAGCATGTCTTCAAGTTGTCTGCTACACTTGACGTTCGTCAGAAGCAACGTGCTGTAATAGAATTCCTGTACTGTGAAAACGAGACAGTGGGAAACATCCACAAGATGTTGAAAAAGGTGTGTGGAGATGCTGCTGTCGATCGCAGTACAGTTAGTCGGTGGGCAAGCAAGTTACATGATGAAAGCGGGCACGGCAATGTTGAAGATTGTCCTCGCAGCGGCGGGCCTTGTACTGCACACACTCCAGACAATTTGCCGAGAGTTAACGAACTGGTGACTGCTGACAGACGCATCACAGTGAACGAATTGGCACGCTATGTTGGGATAGGGGAAGAATGTGTCTGCAGAATACTGAAAGTGTTGGCGTTAAAAAAGGTTTGTGCCAGGTGGGTTCTCAGGATGTTGACAGTGGCTCACAAAACTCGGATGGACAACACTGAAACACCCACCTTACAGTCCTGACCTGGCTCCATGTGATTCTAAGCTCTTTGGGAAACTGAAAGACTCTCTTCGTGGAACAAGGTTTGAAGATGATGACTCCCTTGTGCACGCTGCCAAACAGTGGCTCCAACAGGTTGGTCCAGAATTTTACCATGCAGGTATACAGGCGCTGGTTCGAAAATGGCGTAAGGCATTTGAGAGGGATGGAAATTACGTGGAGAAATGAAAATGTTGTTCCTAAAGCATGTAACTACACACTGTAAAACTTTCAAACAAGTAGAATAAAAGATGTATTTTAAAAAAAAAAATAGTGTGTATTTCTTTTGGAGTGACCCTCGTATGACAGATAGACGGAACAGAAATGGTTCAAATGGCTCTGAGCACTATGGGACTGAACATCGGAGATCATCAGTCCCCTAGAACTTAGAACTACTTAAAACTAACTAACCTAAGGGCATCACACACATCCATCCCCGAGGCAGGATTCGAACCTGCGACCGTAGCGGTTGCGCGGTTCCAGACTGAAGAGCCTAGAACCGCTTGGGGAACAGAAATATCCCATACAGTAATAAGAAAATAGAAGCGGACCAAGTTAGAGTGAAAATCACTCCATTCTGGTCTGAAAAGCCACATATATTGTTTTGTCAGGCTGCAATACAATTGTGGAAATACGGAATGAAGCAAACAAATTCAGTCAATTGTTAGCACAATTAGAGGCCCGATTTGACGAGGGCAACAAATGCTCGTCAGCTAAAGAAAGATTATTAACTACTTTTAAGGAAAGTCAAGAACGTCAAATTAAGAAACTTGTTTGCGAATCTGAAATTGGTGGTATGAAACCCACTCAATTGCTTCTGAAAATGAATGGTTATGGAGGAACGAACGTTTCAGACAGAATTTCAAAGACTCGCTGGCTACGCAGATTACCTGGTTGCGTCCGAAATATTTTAATAATTTCCGAATAAACTTTGAGCAATAAGTGCAAATGGTTGACCCGATGATGCGAAGCATTCAAGAACTTCAGTGACATTCAACTGAAGTGTGATTCTCCTTTATTAGTGAGATTTTCTGGTAAGGATCGAAGATCTGGAAACTGAAGTCAGAAAATCCAGTTCTAGGAAGCGATAGTATCAATCGCGACGACGTTCTCGTACCAGAGGCCGCAGAAAGTACACACACACTAGTTCAGGAGAGTACTACTGTTTTCATTTTCGTCACTGCTCACAACGTGAGGTCCCCAAGTTTTGAAACTATCTACACGGTGATCTAGGTTAAAATCCCAGGTATGACCCATTGCAGCCATTCACCCTGATGGGCCTTAGTTTGCGAGTAACTGACGAAAAATAAATTCGGAATTTTGTGTGACACGCAGTACTGTTAAGAGCGTTTTATAGTCTGGTTGCATGATGTGATGGATAGGAAAACAGTGTCACTTGCATAAGGGTTAGAATCCCTGTAGGTGCAGTACATGGTTTTTCTTTATCAAAATGACGTTGATCATCATTTTTATTCAATTAATTGATTTAAATGTAATTTTTTAGTTCCGTTCCTTTGTCACATTATTTTGATCATCATATGAACTTTTTCATTTGCTTTCATTTATTCCTCGTATCATCCACTGGAAATCTTTGTTCATGTGGCTTTAATTAATTTTGTATTAATTTTGATTTAATTGCCTTTATTTCATCACCCTGTTTTTTCGTCCACATTATTGCGTTCATTATACCTATTTCTCATTTAGATGGAATTTTGTTTCACTTATAAAGCCGTCTTCCATTAAAATTTTTAATAGAGTTATTTTGTCCATAGTTTAACAGATATTGAGGTTATGTTTTAAATGTTTGTGTGACAATTGCTGTTCAAAAAATTGCAACTTTGGCAACAAAAATACGTTTTCCACGATATTGGACGAATATAAATAGATTATATCGTCTTTCATTTTTTAACTGATTGATAGGAATTTTCAAATAACTGTTTATTATAACAGATAAATATAATTAAATTCATATTCACAAAAATTTCGACTTGAAAAAAATGATACAAACAAAAAATAGTACAAATTAAAAAGTTCATACAGTAATTTTTGAAGTGACAAAGGAACTGAATTTAAAAGAATACATTTAAATCAAGTAACTGAATAAAAATTATGGTCAAAGTCATTTCGATAGAGATTTAAAACTAAAAAAAAATTACTGTGCCTGACGAGTGTCGAAACCACCCGCACGTGCATATAAAGCCGGTAGTCTATCCATGTTACCACACAACTAGACTGTGGAACAGAGCTTTCTTAACGCCTTTGTGATACACAAAATTTCGAATTTTTTTCAATTATCCTCAAACGGGGGCCCATCTGAGTCAATGGCTGAAGTGTGTGATATCTGGGATCTTACCCTACATCACCATACAGGAAAAGTCTTGAAAAAGCCGAACATCGTGGTAATACACAAACCCACCCGGAAGCTACACGATCACCTAAAATAGGTCAAGGACGCTCGCCAAACTCTGTAGGATTACGTGTAGCTGTGCGGAGGTGTACGTGGGTACTACAAAAGAAAAACGATCAGAAAAACCACTACAAGAGCACAAGGGCAATTGGAGGAGAGCGGACTGACAGGTCAGGTGTCGCGGAACGTGCTTTCCAGCCAGAGACCACCATATTCTTTGTGATAGAGCTCAACTACTGGCAGCCACAAGCGGCTATCATGAGAGGCTGTAGAGATTTTAAAACACCGCAGGAATTTCAACAGGAACGAAAAGGGCGTGAAACTGAATGAAATTTGAATTCTGGTGCTGAAGAATATGTGTACTAGTCTTCCAACATTTGGTGATAGCAACAGCGCACTAAGGATGTCGACAACAGCCAGTTGCTCTCGTTTATTCAAAATATGTGACGCTACGCGGAAGCAGAATTTTGCTGTTGTCAGTAGCCAGCCAGGCTGTGAAACGGACATTGAAAGTAGCTACGATACCCCTTGAAAAGTCCTCCGCAGATGGGGACGAAACACTGCGTTTTAAGGTGAAATCCGTTCGCCTATGGAATAATAGCCCCGAAAATTTTATTAATTGAGACCTTGCATACAACAGTACTGGAATATGAGTCACCCTTATTGGTCACATATGCTACAGTAAGATATTTAGTGATGGAATGCTATGGAATTAAATAACCAGACTTCCACTGTGCTCGTAACGCGCACAGACAATCGACAACAGTCTCATGAACTCAAAACCGATTATAAAAATACTGTTAGACAGTCTAGATAATAATGGTGACTTTATTTAAAATGACCGGTTTCGACCTAATCTTAGGACATCTTCAGAATAACACTGTAAGGATAGAAATCGTGCTAGTTACGTAAAGAAGTCACTGACTTCAAGTAATACCATTACAATCGAAAAGTCGTCACCCGTCAGCTGAAGTTGACGATGTCCAGATGTCATGATGGTACAAGTCGTCAAATATGCCGACACTAATATCTACACTCTTCCTACTCCATACCTCCTCAGCAAGTAGTTCAAACTTTACCCGACATAGAGTACAACAGGCCATAAACAAAGCCCGTGCAGGAGAACTGAGATTTCCGCGCCGTGTCATACGCCGCTGGCCGTAGTAACACAGAGATCTCTGGAGCTCGTCATCAGTCTGCTAACTATATGGTGGGTAAAATAAAACTGGCCTGTAAAATATTTCATGCACCTTAAGATAGGCACCCAAACGAGCGACAATCGGACATTAAATACCATAAGTATAATCACACATCAACATCTTTTGCTGCAAATTGTAAATAGGTTTCATTACAAAAAAAAAAAAAAAAAAAAAAAAAAAAAAAAAAAAAAAAAAAAAAAACGTTCAAATGTGTGTGAAATCTTATGGGACTCAACAGCTAAGGTCATCAGTCCCTAACCTTACACACTACTTAACCTACATTATCCTAAGGACAAACACTCACACCCATGCCCGATGGAGGACTCGAACCTCCGCCGGGACCAGCCGCACAGTCCACGACTGCAGCGCCTGAGACCGCTCTGCTAATCCCGCGCGGCATTTCATTACAGACCACTGACGATGTTTTATATAAATCAAACAGAACGAGTTTTGTGACAAAAATACGCACTTACTTGTAGCTGCACAGATGGATTTTAAATATTATTTAAATATCTCTTAAGATCGGGGATGTCAA